>NC_136003.1:25405839-25705839 GCF_048128805.1 Centroberyx gerrardi
ACCTCATCCTCAGTATACGACGTGCGTGCCTGGCATGTCATACCTAAGAGAGAGCGACAGGATCGTAACCATTTTAGTAACTGTCATTAAATCTGTGCAAAGTATTTTGCAGTTCAGTGGCTGGAACAGAGGAAAACAAAATGGTAACACTCTCTCCCATTACCTCTTCTTTCTCTCTGCTGTTCTTCATTGCTTCTGGGATCATTGCCCCATGCTCCTTTGCAATCTACCTTTCCTGCTAGTCAGGCACTGGAGATTTAAATACTGTTCGGAAATCCAGAGGGAAGGAATATTGCCATTTCTCATAAAAACAGCTACACAATCGTGACTACTGACAGGGAGAGAGAATTTCTACTTTATTTCTCTCCCAATTCCAGGCACGTTGCCTCTAATGTTGCCTCTGGAATCAACTAGGAGCATGATATGTGATGGAGGATCTCTTTATATAGTACTAATGAAAAGTGAAGTGAAATGTTAGAATGTGAAATGCATTTGGATAATCCCACCTGGACACCATGGTCGGTCAATCCTGACAGACCTTTTTTTGCCATTAATAGAGGTCAAAGGCAATTCGAAAGAGGTCAAAAAGTAATCCATGTTATCAGTGTGTCTTGTGTTAGTTGTGATAATTGCCAGTTTATATCTGATCAGGATAATTAGCAGCCCTCTAGCACTGTTCCTACATCAATACATCAATGGCAGTAACCATGGGTTCTCTGTTTATTGCATTGTAACTTCTGGCATTGATTGCATACTGTATACTGGCTTGAATCTCCTCTGAGCTCAAACACACTCATCTATTCACAAACAGATGCTGCGCCCTTTTATTATTCTATTTCTTTGCATAAAGAAAGGAAGGAAACTCGTTGAGAAGCAAGGGAATGGTTGCCTGGTGATGCCAGTGCCCGTGGTCCAACTGTATACAAATGTTTACAGCATGATTATGAATGCTTTCATGCATCTTATGCCTTCTTCTCTGGGGTGCCTGACTGTTCAGATTTCTGTTTGACCTCGGCTCTTGTAAAATAATTTCCTTGACATTTCTATTTGTGTCGAGGGTCCTTCGCGATCAATAAGCACTTAGGAGGCTACATACATGTTTTCTGATCCAGTGGCTCTGCTACAACCTGAGCTGTTTTGTTGAACAGGACGGTTGGAGTTAGCTGTGAAGTAGGAGTCCGACCCTGTCCCTCTGAGGGATGATACTTCCAGTGTTATGTCATAGCCTGATGCTATTCTAGGCTCAGCAACTCATCTTCAACCACAGAAAACCTTCAGCAGTCCTACATCTAAATAAAGGTCATTTTTATTCTTAACTAGCCCAAAGGCTGGGCTTTAATCACTAGGTTGAGTTCGGGACAATTCTCCAGCAGTCTACTCTCTGTCAGGATAATGAGTATATTTCTATTGTCTGTAGATATATAACATGGCAGTAAGGCAGGTGCAGAGGAAGCTTACAGGTTTAGAGCCTGACAGGCACACCGGCTTTGTTTCATCATTCAGGCGTCATATGGGTATTCAAGCAGCCGGTTAATGTTTAGTGCATCTTGCATAAAAATAAAAGCCTCAGAACAACTATGCAAACACTTGGCAGACAGAGAAGGAGAGCAGGGTGTCCCTGAAGACGGCTTTATGTAAAATGCCTGGCAGCAGCCATCACTGGCACTGTTTAAATGGTGCATTTCCATATGCCTTTTCTGTGAGACTGTATTTGAATCTATCTGAATCACACACACACACACACACACACACACACACACACACACACACACACACACACACACACACATATAACTAATTGCTAACAATGAGATGTGTGTCATCTGCATAGAAGTTTTTGCCACATATAGCATATAGATGGTATCACTATGAGGGAGCATATAGAGAGTCCAACACAAAGCCCTGTGGGCCACCATACTCATCAGTTTGCCTGTGTAATGTGTTAGAGGACCACAGGGGAAATAAGCCTGACTTTTCTGTTTTTTATTTTCAAAGGTTATGAACTGTGGTGTCAATCATCCCTATGTGTTCTGTTCTGTTCAGTTCTGTTCTGTTCTCTTCTGGTCTGTTCTGTTCTGTACTGTTCTGGTCTGGTCTGTTCTGTTCTGTTCTGTTCTGGTCTGTTCTGTTCTGTTCTGGTCTGTTCTGTTCTGTTCTGGTCTGTTCTGGTCTGTTCTGTTCTGTTCTGTTCTGGTCTGTTCTGTTCTGTTCTGTTCTGTACTGTTCTGTTCTGGTCTGGTCTGTTCTGGTCTGGTCTGGTCTGGTCTGTTCTGTTCTGGTCTGTTCTGGTCTGGTCTGGTCTGTTCTGTTCTGTTCTGTTCTGTTCTGTTCTGTTCTGGTCTGGTCTGTTCTGTTCTGTTCTGTTCTGTTCTGTTCTGTTCTGTTCTGGTCTGTTCTGTTCTGTTCTGTACTGTACTGTACTGTACTGTTCTGTTCTGGTCTGTTCTGTTCTGTTCTGTTCTGTACTGTACTGTTCTGTTCTGGTCTGGTCTGTTCTGTTCTGTTCTGTACTGTACTGTTCTGTTCTGGTCTGTTCTGTTCTGTTCTGTTCTGTACTGTACTGTTCTGTTCTGGTCTGGTCTGTTCTGGTCTGTTCTGTTCTGTTCTGTTCTGTTCTGTTCTGTTCTGTTCTGTACTGTACTGTTCTGTTCTGGTCTGGTCTGGTCTGTTCTGGTCTGTTCTATTCTGTTCTGTTCTGTTCTGTTCTGTTCTGTTCTGTTCTGGTCTGGTCTGTTCTGGTCTGGTCTGTTCTGTTCTGTTCTGTTCTGTTCTGTTCTGTACTGTTCTGTTCTGTTCTGTTCTGTTCTGTTCTGTTCTGTACTGTACTGTTCTGTTCTGTACTGTTCTATTCTGTTCTGTTCTGTTCTGTTCTGTTCTGGTCTGGTCTGTTCTGTTCTGTTCTGTTCTGTTCTGTTCTGTACTGTACTGTTCTGTTCTGGTCTGGTCTGTTCTGGTCTGTTCTGTTCTGTTCTGTTCTGTTCTGTTCTGTTCTGTTCTGTACTGTACTGTTCTGTTCTGGTCTGGTCTGGTCTGTTCTGGTCTGTTCTATTCTGTTCTGTTCTGTTCTATTCTGTTCTGTTCTGTTCTGTTCTGTTCTGTACTGTTCTGTTCTGTTCTGGTCTGGTCTGTTCTGGTCTGGTCTGTTCTGTTCTGTTCTGTTCTGTTCTGTTCTGTTCTGTTCTATTCTGTTCTGTTCTGTTCTGTTCTGGTCTGTTCTGTTCTGTTCTATTCTGTTCTGTTCTATTCTGTTCTGTTCTGTTCTGTTCTGTTCTGGTCTGTTCTGTTCTGGTCTGTTCTGGTCTGGTCTGTTCTGGTCTGTTCTATTCTGTTCTGTTCTGTTCTGTTCTGTTCGACCCTGAACTTGCATTAACAACCTGTTGTATTTTAACTTTCAAATAAATCTAATCAAATGTGCCATTGATGTGAACAATTTGATATTTCTTTGGCAAGATAGGATTTAAATCACAACAGAAGACATAAACTTCTTATCTAAGATCATTGAAGTCTTAACAGATTATGGTTGGATATGAAGTCTCACCAAGAGTGGAGAGACGCTCCTTGATCTGTTTCCTTGGTATTAGATTGAGATGGGAGATTGCTGGTCTACAGCACAAAAAGCATTTTCATAAAAGAGACTGCGAAAAGGAGCTCGAGGAATGAAGGAAATGGAGCGCCAGTCATCTTGAACTATCAGGACTTGATTCCTCAAATAGTGGCTTGAGAGTGATTTCTATTCTAATTGTCTATTTTTATAAAACCACTACACTTGAAACTTGATAGAATACTTTTAATATATCTGATGGAAGATGAGGATTTTTGTTTTGTGACAGATTTGGGGTTGTGTTTATTCTCATCATTGAGTATTGAATAATAAAACCTTAAGAGTTTGCCTATATTCTGCTAATATATTTTTTCAAGCCATTGAAGCAGAAAACCTTCAGTCTGGTGGAGACACACGTACACTCTCGGTTTCTACAGGTTTGCCTCTAGGCCCTTTTGTGCTGAGAAAACCATGCCAGTTTCTTCCTGCTGGGCTTTTTGTTCTGATTTGTCAAACAGAATCAAGGTTGCTTCTACGAACTGAATTAAAACCAACAGCTATTAGGCCGCCTGCATGTGAATCCGTCAAGTCTTGTTGAGGCGTAATTGGAACGAGTTGGGGAGACAATCAGCGAGCTTAACAGCTGTGTCAGCAGCGGCTGAATGTAAATTTAGGGTCTGACAGCAATTCCATGTGAGAGGATAATAGTATCTCTTAATGGGTTGGGGTTAATGGGATGCCTGTTGGTGTAAGGATGACTGTGGATATCTTGGCCCATTGAAGGTGACACTGCCATGGCTTCCCTCCTCTGCTCCTTGCCGCTCTGCTCAGAGAGCCACAGCACAGCGTGAGTAAACTTCTGGCTGCACCCTGATTTAATGACATTATCAACAGTGCACAGACCGTGCTGCCTGCCTGCCTCTATGCTTCCCCGCTGATCCCTCCCTCCTGCTCTAAGCCTATTCAGCACTGTGGTTTTTCCTGGGACAATGGCAAAGCGAGGGTTAGGGGGGAAGGAGAGAAGCAGAGATGAAAGCAAACGAGGCTGAATGAGAAGCAGAGGGAGAGAAAAAGGAAAGGATTCCAGCAGCCGGGATGGGTTTATTTGTATTTGTGAGCCTGGAAGTTACAAGGAAGTATCGTACTGCTAAATGTGACACAGAGAGAGCAGTGTTGTTGCTGGCAGCACCCCGGCTTGGCTGTCTGTAGCTGACAGTGGTGGCTGTATACCACGTCTCACTCTCTGCCTCACAATTACCTCCGCTCTCTGCTGTCAGTTGCAAAATGGAGTGGAACTTCTACTGAAGCCCCTGCTCATTCATCAAAGTGACACGCGCATCTATGACCACAGGCTTTTATTATGCATAGAGTAGGCATAAAACCGATTCTGCAGTAATAAAATATCCCTCATAATTCAATCAGGTTGTCATTCTCATGTGTTGTTCTCACTCGCACGTTTTTGTTTTTTTTTCCGGCTCCTGCTTTCTTCAAATAATGCAAAACGGGGAGAGCAGAGAAATGAGATTTCACACGGTCTAGATTAGGAGCATCCATTAGACAGGGATGTAATGTGGGTTGATATTGATAAATGCATTAACATTTAGATTGGGAGTGAGAGGAATGAAGAAACGAGAAGGAGATATAGGAGTGGGAATGATACAATAGGTGTAGCAGAAGGGAGCTGAAAGCAGCGATGCGAATGCGTGTGCCGAATGCGAGAGCAGCTCCTCACCTGTGGTCTCCACGATGCCCTCCAGGATAACTACAATCTCAAACTGCTCGTTCATGAGCGAGCGCTGGGACAGGTCGAAAAAGGGGCTCTTGGGATTGATTTCATGGCAGATGGTGAGAGGGGACACCAGGAAGAGCTGGTCTGCGCCCGTCCCGAAACCAACGTCCAATTCACACTGGTCCAGAGGCAGGAACTCCCCTTCAGGGGTCTGACGAGACTGAAAATAGAAAACGACAGAGAGAGAGAGAGAGAGAGAGAGAAGCAGACAGACAGAGGGACAGGCAGAGCGAGATATAGTATAGAAATAAAGAGAGAGTATCAGAAGGAGAAGGGAAAGAGAGGATTAGATGTATATTATATCTAAACAGTGCTACAGAGATGATGCGAGATTACAGTGTGAATGCATTAGAGTCGCCAGGAGCCACATCGAGTCTTCTCACGCCAGTAAAGGAGAGCACACACTGTTAGTTGTGTTGTTCCTCATACATGTTCTGGCAGTGCCACCCCGTGTCTTCCGCTCTGCTAATGAAGGAGGACACATACCCTAAAGCTGCAAAGGGGAAGATTCTCTAAAAATGACCTCTGCGTCACCCTCCTGGAAGTGCCATGTTTATCTAATGCAGGAGACACGGCGAATAAAGGGATGATGGAAGACAACGCTTTCCCTCTCTGTCTCTCTCCGTCTCTCTCTCTCTCACTAGAGGGCATTCGCTCTTGAATATTCATCGGTGCCTTGTTTGCGGTGGTTACAGACTTGGTGCCTCACATTGATTTCCAGGAGGACTTGCTGCCGGGCGTGGGAGACAGCCGTGTTTGGACAGGACTTGCCCACGGAGTGTTAACTGGTGCGGAAGCATTTAATTGCCCAGATGACGGTGTTGCACAGCAGCGAGGTCTTGGACTTCTGAACTGGAAGCGGTTTCTGCTCTTTCTGCCTTCAATCTGTTACACCCTCTCATCTTTTTCTCCTTTAGCTGTGACCTCTCTCCGCCTGTCTGTCCTCCTTTCCCGACGGATGCGGAACATGTTGAACATGCCATCGGGAATTAAAAACAATCTTTTTACCATTTCATTTGTCATCGTTTGGGTGATTTCACTATCAACTCCGCTCAGAAAGCAGGCTTGTGGCTTTTGCAAAAGCTTTTCATGTACAATCAATTTGTGATTTTTCTCTTTCAGCATGAAAACTGCAGCTAAATATAGGCCTGTGTGTTTCGAAATTGGTAATGGTTAAAACTAGTTATTTCAGTGTCATTTAACACAAAAGAAAAATTACAACCTTCAAATGTCAAGATTATCTCTGGCAAGCCTCCCATTAAAAACAATGAAGAGTAGGGTAGATGTCACTCCACTCTTGTCTCATAGATATTTCTAATTTTATTCTAAAAAATAGCCCCACAACAAATGCTATAATGAACTACAATGTACACATACGCAGTGCAAAACATCAACAAGCCAACAATCAACGACAACATGAGAAGAATTGTAAGTGTAAAGTTGATTTTCCCCTTAACTGTTTGATACCGACAGTGAATTTTTATACTGTGTTCTCTTTTCAGATTCCTACAGTTTCACCTAAAACTCTGATAATTGGGATGTGTCAGCCACCAGCCACCCACCCACACACACACACACACACACACACACACACACACACACACACACACACCTCTCACCTCTCGCTCTTCCTCCACCACACAAAACTTCACACTGATCTCCCCCTACACACACACACACACACACACACACAGTCCCAACCATCCTCTGTAAGCCCTGCTGCCATTTCCGGATCTTTTGTTCTTTATGTAAATCCCCAAATATTCAGACACATCATTCCCACAAAGGCATTTTTCCCTCTTTCGTCCTTTTTACTGACTCACGCTGTACTCTAGATATGTTTGTTCTGACCAATAGCGGTTAATAAAAGTATAGGGTAAACTTTGACCTCCAGCTGGTGATATCCTCATATTACATACATCAGTTTTATTATTACCCAGAGAGCATTTGATGGATGGAGACATGCAGGAGGTGGCCAAGTTCAGTGGAAACACAAACAAGCACAACATTTTCACAGTGTTACTATTATTTTCACAGTCACGGTAAAAAATCTGATTAAAAACTGTGGAAACTGTTTTGATGGTGGGTTTACCTTTCACTACATCCCT
The DNA here is from genome assembly GCF_048128805.1 of Centroberyx gerrardi. Lineage (NCBI taxonomy): Eukaryota > Metazoa > Chordata > Actinopteri > Beryciformes > Berycidae > Centroberyx > Centroberyx gerrardi. Next base: position 25,413,278 of record NC_136003.1, read on the forward strand.
GGTTCCGGCCTTCTCTCTCTCTCTCTCTCTCTCTCTCTCTCTCTCTCTCTCTCTCTCTCTCTCTCTCTCTCTCTCTCTCTCTCTCTCTCTCTCTCTCTCTCTCTCTCTCTCTCTCTCTCTCCCCTCCAGTCCGACCTGTACTGGAGCTACCGGTCTGTTCCGAGCCCGGTCTCATCCTGACCTCCCAGTGACATTGCCCTGTGGCTTCTCCCTTTCCGCGACGCAAACTGTGAACAAAGTATGAGTAAACAGCTTTTGCATCGCCAGAAAGCATTACGGCCTATTTATATCTCCTGTGAATATCAATGAGACGCTCGTTCTGATTTACGTTAGAATTCGACTGTTATGCTGAGGGGTTTGGGGGCATTTGTTTGAGCATTGTTTCGCTCGTCAGGTGCTCACAGCCTGGCCGGCGAACGCTAGCTGCTTGGCATCGCTCCTGCACGCGGGCTATCCCACGGCGGCTCAGGGCGATCCCGCCTTTCACTCCCCAGTCTTTGTCGCTCAAGATTAAAAAAGACGGATGACTGTATGCAAACACTCACATGCAAAAGCTTCTTACGCAAGCCCCGGTGGCGCTCTCCTACGCTGCTCCCTGCACAAAGATTCAGAGATAACCGTGTTTGTTTCTGCTGTCTTTTATGTGTGCATCTGACACTCTGCTCTAGCAAACAAAACCAGAGCCAGATTCTTCTCCCCGAGCATTGACAAAACCCAGACATAACAGGCACTTTTTATGTATTGATTCTCCGCGATGCTTTCGGGGAGATGGTGCAGCCAGAGTGCACCGTTAAAAAAAATAAAGAAATAAATAACAAAATGCTGGATGAGTGCACAAACACATAAGGGGTTGTGATTTCCACTCACGATTCTATACCCACGGTCCCGTATAAACTGAGATCTGATCACTCACTCACCAAGCCAGTCAGCCCGTCCAAGCGCTCATTATCATTAGAAAGGCAATGTGAGTTTTCCATTGCTTACGAGGGGAGAGTGTGTCAAGGCTGTGAGTGATGCTCACGGATGAAGAACGGGGGCTAAATGAAATTGATCGGACCCTAAAGAGGCCCAATCTTCCTATAGTCGACTCAAGCCCTCGTCAATCAGCAGGCGAGTCTCAGGCAAGGTCAGTCTGATTAGGTGACCGGTGGTGGCCTCTGGTTCACAAGCAGAACAAAGCAGACAGGTTGGTTGCGCTTCACCAGTCAGGGCGAACCAGGTGAAAATCGGTAATGGAGGTTTCTTGGAAATACTAAGGTCCAGGCTGAAATGTGTTTTGTAACTCTCTTAAAACTCGGGCTCCGCTTTCCGGCTCGATCAGGTCTTTAATTTTCAGTGTGATACTCACTGACCTTGGCAGGAGTTGGCAGAAAACAGTGTCTGTGACAGTTTTGCTGGTCCATGAAAATGGGCTTTTTGGCGGTGCCTACTATTTAGAGAATAGAGTAGAAAATATATCTAGCAAGGCTCATATGAGAATACTGTCAACCAGCTTATGCAAGGTGCCTGAAGAGGTAGCGGTGTTTCAAAACAAACAAACAAACACAATTTTTTTCTAACTTCAGTTGACTAGCAGTGACACAACAAATAACGCACACCCCACCTCACACACGCCGGGCTTCTTCCAATGCCTCAGCATGAAACTGTCGGAGGAAAATCGAGGTGGAAAAATGATTTGCATGTGTGTGCATGTGTTTACGTGTGCATGTGCGTGCGCTCGTGTATTTGTGAGCATGCATGGGTGAGTTTGCAGCCACAGTGTATTTCTGTTACACTGTACACTATACACCTATGCAGACTCTGTATGTTCTCCAGTGTGGAGCACAAAGGAGATCCCTTCAGATCCCTCAGGTTCTCCGGTTCTCAGGTTCTGGGGTTCACTAATCAATGCCTCCAAGGCCAACCTCTGACCCTCCACCACCCAACAGTATAATTGCATCTCTATTCTTATTAGAAAAAGAAATGGAAATCAATTCAACTGTATACCTCTGGAAAAGAAGGCACTGTGAGAATAAATGAAGGAAAAGCCTATTTTGTCGATTCTATTTTCTTTCTCTTCTTGCCGACAGTCTCTCTCCAGCTCTCGTACCCCGCTATCACTTTGTCTGTCAATTCCTTTACCCCCCCCCCCCCCCCCCCCCCCAGTTATGCCAGTGTCATATTTTCGGCGAGGCTGTTCCACCAGGATGCCCTCTGAGGCTGCCAGCGATGCCCTGCAAGGCTGCCTCTCGACAGCTTATGGTGTGACTCCGTATGACAGCTCCCATCGGTCTGTCTCTTCCTTCCTTCTGCTGTCTGCTGTCTTCCAGTGATCAGCCACGACACTTGAGCGGGAATCTGCTGTACGGACATGCAAACACACAGCAGCCGCAAACGAGCTGTTTCCAGCGTATCATGCCCGGATTCAAGATTTGTCTCTGAATGCAGTTGGCTTGCAGTCGAAATCCCATCAACCGACACAAGTTTCAGAGAAAAGTCAAAGCAGCTTTTTCGTATTATCGGGATGCCGCCTGAGAAATTGGTCCGTTCGTTTAATGACAGGTGGAAGTTGTGGGGTTTGAAGGGTGTGAAGTGTGTGAAGATGTTGGGATTAGAGGCTGTGTGACTGACTGACAGATGGACAGACAGATGATGGCATCAGCAGCAAATGCCTCCAAAAGAGACATAAGTCATGTCAGACAGCGCTTCCTATACTCTCTCTCCCAGATGGCTGTCTGTGACACACACACAAACACACACACACACACACAGGCAGACACAGTTTTTATACAAGTTAAAAGAATTCTTCTGTCAGTATCCATGCACAGAGAGTATCTCCAATGATGAGACACGACCTGAAGAGGGCTGCAATTCAACAGCACCACCAACATTTCTTTGTAAGAACTGCACTGCAAGCATTCAGTCTAAACTGTAATGACAACTTGGGGTTTTCTTTTATGAATTTAACATTATCACCCACTATATGGTGTATGGTATACATATAATATCTGTAGATATGTTCAACCTCAACCAATGCTGTTGTTCTTGCATAACTCAGATCTGAGTCACTTATTTTTTCTACTCTGGCGTTCCATACTCTGGGAGAGCCGTTCCAAAAAAAATTGTCTCGGCAAGAGAGCCTTTGAAGCGAGAGAACAAGGCTAGGACACAAATCCCTGGAGCAAAAATAAAAAATACTGAGGAGCACACAGTGGGTGCTGTATCTGTTGTATTTCACAGAGAGAGGGAGTGCAAAAAAAAAAAAAAGAAAGAAAAAGATGTGGGGTTGGTAGAGAGGTCTTGGAAGAATCTATACTGTTCTTATTCCTTTTATACTCTCAGAGGAAAGGTAAGAGTGTGGCTCTCCACTGCAAAAATTGCCTCAGCCTCGATTATTTTTGTGATGCCACTCCTGTTCCCCTCTCTCTCTCTCTCTCTCTCTCTCTCTCTCTCTCTCTCTCTTTCAGTGCAACTCATCTTCTTGTCTTCTTTTTTTTTTAAAAAGCAGCAAAACCTGAACATTTCACTCCTGGCTCTACAAAAACATCCTATCATTCAGTTTTGTGTATGTATAAATGAAGGGACCATCATGGAGAGCCTATGCGGTGTCACAGGTGCGTTACACAGACATGGAGAGTCTGGCTGAGATGAGCTGAGCATTTGAGGCTCCTCAGTCTTAGAGGAGAGACGGGGGGAAATCGGCGTAGACTTGTGTGATTGTACTTTGTGCCTACAGGGCCGTTCACTGTCTCTGCGCCTGTGGAAGAGCTCGGCTTCTCCCTGCCTCCCCCTCCGCCTGCATGCATCATTAAGCTGACCAACGCTCTGCTCGATGCGCTGTGCCGATGTGGATGTGCGAGGGGGGGAGAGAACGCAGACATAAACAAGCTCCAAGCACCTCGCCGATGCCGTTTGTCTTCTTTACAGCCCATTTTGCACATTGAACATAGATGTGGCTGAAAGGAGCTCTCGATAATAATCAATTAAGTGGAGGGCCGGTCCACTCTCCACACACCGTTTGCGTGAGTGTTCGCCACAGTATATCACGTTGCCCTTGTTCACTGTGTGAGGTTCATTGGCCCTATTCCCTGAGATGTGCCGGGTTCTTCATTAGCCTGCCTGTTTACTTCATTAGGTGTAGAGTGGAGAGTGGCAGGAAAGATGGGAGAGAGAGAGAGAGAGAGAGAGACGGGGGATGGCATGCAGCAAAGTTGGTGAGCAGGATTCAAACCCGCAACATCATGAGTACTTGGGTTTTACCTTTGCCTACCAATCCACCAGGAAGCCCAAAGGAAAGCCTGCACTGAATTACGTTTTTGTCCTTTCAAACTCTCTGTATAGAAGGGTTTTTTGGAAGCTGTATTCAAACATCATAATGCTTTACAACACTTTATATCTCAGGAAAGAGAAGGGAAATTATACCCTCGAGAAAAGAAGGAAAATGATGCCTTTCTTTATGGTTGCCATAAATACCCTTTATGTTTGCCACTGGCTCCCAGGAGTGCTGTTGATCTGACTGGGGATGATCTGTGCTAGTATGTGAAACTCCCTCAGCACTGATTCCCTGGCAGAGCTTCATGCTTTGAGGCTGAACTGTCACGCCACATCCTCAGAAGCCATATCTCTGTCTCTGCCACTCGCTGATACACACCCCTGTCCCGGAGTTAAACCACCTGGCTCTCCAAATGTCACCAACTGGAGGAGGACTGATGTTGGACACGGTGTTTTTCTGCTGCAGCGCTCCTCACAAAGCCCACAAGTCCCTTTGCTCTCTTATCTCCGTGGTCTGAGATGCGCCTGGCTGCCACTCAGCCACACAGCCCCACCACTGACGGATTATGGTAATGCTATCTTAAGCCTTTTTTGTTTAACAAGGCACATATTGTGTAGTGGGAGCCTGCTTACAATTAAGCTTTGCATAAAGAAGATTACTTCAGATCTTTTGATATGCAACATGCAACTGTTCCTTTCCACCGTGGGTTTTTAACCTTTTAGATGAAAGGAGGGGGAATGAAGATACTTCCACCATGCAAGCTGTCAGTCAGGAGTGCAGTCACTGTGCAGGAAAGAAACTGTGTTGTGTTTTCAATTCCCCAAGGCTGCCACAGTATGTGATACTTTGATTTGGAAAGGGTTTCACACAGCTGAGAGGAGATGCTGCTGCCTAATGAAGCAGCAGTGACTCTAAGATAAGCAGGATAATTATTACATTTTCATTTCCAAACTATATGGTGATTCTTTCATTACATTGAGATTGTGATTTGCACTTAATATCCATGTCGTGCTCAACTTTAATCCCCCTCCTCCAGCCTACACTTTAGGGTTTCAGTAGGGACTGACCCCCGTGGGTTCGTTTATGGTCATTAATTAACAGCACCGTGACGCAGGGCGCATCTGGCACTTGTTTGCCTTACCTTTATGAGTTTGCACCTGATCTGAGCGGACACCATGTGGCTGTTCCGCAGGTTGCCCACACGGAACATGAGGCACAGTTTGCCGTCTCGCTGAGAAATCACTGCGTCCTGACTGAACATGAGCGTCTCTGCGCGTTTCTTGGGTTGAGACATTTTTATGAACATGCAGCCGATGAGAAAGGCGTCCACTATGGAGCCCAGGAGCGACTGGAACAAGAAGAGGATGATCCCCTCCGGGCACTTCTCCGTGATGTACCGGTAGCCGTAGCCGATCGTGGCTTCGGTTTCGATGAAAAATAAAAAAGCTGAGGGGAAGTTGTAAACATTGGCCACGCAGGGGGTATAGGACGAGTCGTGGCCATGGTTTAGGTCTCCTCTGATGTAGGCGATGATCCACCACATAGATGCCATGACCAGCCATGCGATCGTGTAGGTTAGGATGAAGATGAGCAGGTTCCACCGCCACTTTAGGTCTACCAAAGTGGTGAAAAGGTCAGAGAGGTACCTGCTCGTCTCTCCGCCGAGGTTTCCGTGCTGCACATTGCAGCGACCATTCTTCTCCACGAAGCGCTGGCGTTTCTTCTTGACCGGCGCTGAAAAAGTGGTGGCCCGGTTTGTGTTTACCACCTGGTAGTCTTCGCCAAATTTTCTACGAAGTGCAGCCATTTGCTTGACCCGAGCTCTCCTGAAGTAAAGGGTAAATTACTTGCTGTTTTAATCCATCTTTTTGTTTGTTTGAGCCCCAAAAAGACTGGTTATCTGCAGTGCGTAAAATGCGCCATGGCCACTTCAGTGCGCACGGATGTAAATCCTCGAAATAAAATAACTCAAGTATGTCAGTATTTTAATAGCAAAGCTATTATCCGTTTATTTGGAAAGATTTCCACCATTCCTCCAGTTATATGATGGATCAGTGTGGCGTGACATCAAAAGATCAAGTCGCTGAGGTGCCTAAAGTGGTGCGCTCTGCTCAGTCTGATGGTGATGCTCACCAGTGGAGCGAATGAGGAAAATACGAGGAGTTGTCTACCATTCACAGCTTCTGGTGGGCTGTAAAAGATGAAAAGGGAGGTGTGTGTGTATGTGTGTGTGTGTGTGTGTGTGTGTGTGTGTGTGTGTGTGTGTGTGAGAGGGTGAGATCTGGGGAGAGGGAGGGATGGAGTGAGGGAGGGGAGAATTGTAAAGGAGTGTGTGTGAGAGAGAGAGAGAGAGAGAGAGGGAGAGAGAGAGAGAGAGAGGGGAGGGGGGGTCTATTAAGGTCTATTAAGTCAGTGTTGGACTTAAATGCTATAAATTCTTTTCTCCAAATTCGTAGATTGCATTCACATTCTAGTTCATTATTGATGATTAATAGCATGGAGAGTCATACAGAGATCCTAAATGGTGAGGTTGCAGGATACAGAATAGCTGTACTTTCAGGTTAGACTATGCCATCTACTGGATGAAGCAGTTATGTGCATTGAGGAAGTCCTGGTCTAGGGAGCACATGTAATGCTGAACAGAAAACTTTATTTCATGCGGGACGTGATCACATTTAAGCTGCAAATAACTATTTGTGTTTCTTTTAAGCAGCTTGTACCTGTACCAGATTGGTGGAGGTTATTAAATTGACAATAACAGAAAAAGCCTTTTAAATTCTTCCAAATACTTTAAGATTTCCTGAGGACACCGTTTGAAACCACTCTGTTTTATGACTCCTTACATTGATTACATTAAGTAACTTTACCAAGCACTGTCATGAAGCTTTGTTTTAAGCCTGGCCATAAAGCCTTCTCTTCTTTCCTATGAAGCCCTCTTATTGATTTAGCCATTGGCTGACTGCTCCATTGGAGGCTCCTCTATCTAGACTGATACCCTCCCAAAGGACGGCCTTAAAAGGGACGGCTCGACCTTGGCACTCTTTTGGCCCTGTTGTAATCAGACAACAAACAAGCACCAGTATTACTAACCAATACACAAGTACAGTCTCCCTGTAGAGTTTCAATTAGGCTAGTAGTAAAAAACAGAAGCCGCCGTTTAAAGGATTGTACTGGCTGCTGATTTGCAGCTTTGAAATGTGTCACAATGTTCTAAGACTTTGTCCTGCCCCTGAATCTGTGTTGACACGCTATAGTACACCTCTAAACTGAAAAGGTGACTGACAATAATGATAATGTGATACTTTATTGATCCCTATTCACTTGCTCGCCCCCCCCCCCCCCCCTCCTGCGAGGTCAGAGGTCAGGATCGGCTACAGAGCAGCACCGCTAAGGAATCAGTGAGTTGCTCAAGGAGACTTCAGCAGGCCGGATGTTGAGCCCGGGCCGTCCAGTCGACAGTCTCTTTAAGCTCGAGGCCGCACACATTAGGCAACATTTTCTACTGGAATGCGATAAAGCCTACAACATCAGTCTCCCATTCATTCTGGATTGAGCAGCTCCAGGCTCCAGTGGCTCTGAATGATATTTTTTGCCCATGCCTGGCTTTAAAAATGGCCTTCTCCATATCATTTGCAATTTAAAAGATATTAAATAAAGCTGACTTATTCCCTGGCCATTACATCAATAAGTATGAATAGTAGGCTGACTTAAAAAAAACAGCTGTGTTTTACATAAGCCTGTCCTGTTTAGTTTAGCAAACAAGTGTGTTGAAAGAGATAAGAAAAGATGAGGGCTTGTCTCATTCATTATGTCCATAAACTTGATAAGGATGTTCTTGTCATAAAAGTTACGTTTTTCTGCCATTTAAATGTGATTATTCTGCAGTTTCTGCGGCCTTACAGGACCTTACTTTCTTACATCACCAGCCTATGTTATGTGACTTTTACCCTTCATTTGTGTTGGATGACTCGGGCTGGGGAAGTTTGGCAACAGAGCAGAGGAAGCTAATGAATTGTACCATTACAATTGCCTTTACAGCCATTAACTTGGCTACTGTTAATGAACCAGCAACTTAACTGCTATCAGTCACTTGAACAGCAAAAACCTCCTTGTGGTTTCTTCAACATAAACCATGAATGGACGGTGTTCAAAGGAAGAAGATGGCTGCAGTGCTACAGCAGCTTTACATACAGAGGGTGAGAAACCAGTCAGGGATTTTCTTTTTTACAACCAGCAATAGATGTTAAGGTTTCCCCTGATCATTTTTAAATATGTCATACAATACATGAGGATCTATTTAGTCACTTGATAATCTGATGAAATTAAAGTGTTATTACTATTAATAGGGATACTAAGCAACGAAATTGTATTTACTTTGTAAGTATAAGACTGATCTAACAGTTTGAGAGGCTATTTAAACGCATCAATGAAGCAATAATGTGATTACTAAATGTGTTAAGATGTAGAAAGAGAGGAGGAGAGAGAGACAGATAGAGAGAGAGACAGAAAGAGAAAGAGAGAGAGAGCGTTCATATAAATCACAGGTGCAGTGTGGCATTTTGTGGCCATTTCAAATTAAAATGGCCCCCACAATCAACAAGGGGCCCCATGAAAAACAAATTATTCAAATTGTTTTCTAGGGGAAAAAAATATTTTCATTAATAATAGAAAAGGCTGTGCACTAGTGGTTGCAGGGGAATAGCAGTGCTGCATTGAGCTCTCAGTATACACACCGCTGCTGTTTGCACTGTTGAAATGAGCTGCTGTTGCTGCTGCTGACATTTCAGTGTTTTCGGGGGGAGGGGAGAGGGGGGCATTTGAGACAAACTGAAATAACTCCAGTCGCTTCACTTGCCCCTGATTTACATAGATGACAGAGAGGTGGACTGAGGTGTAGCTGTCACACGCTGACTGATAAATCTGAATTAATTCAGTGAGCCTAACTCTTCGAAAGCCAGTTAAATAAATCCCATCCGTCATTTTAAATAACCATATATTTTTGAAAAACGTTTTTTTTTGTACATAGCTGCTAAATATGTGTTTGCATGCACTGAAAGATAATTATACACATTTACTGATAAGCATATTTGATCTTTCGTCAGCATTAATCCGCAATTTGGTATTCAGCAGATACTTTAATTCAGCAGATATTCGCTCTTCACAGTAGACTTTTTGATGAATGTCAGCCTCTCGACACAGAAAATTTTGTTTTTGCAAAGTTAAAGGAGCTTGAAGCCAAGTCCATTGTCAAACAGGGTGAGCTGGTAGGTCAAGGTGTGTGTGCAGACACAGCTCACGCTCCTAGACAACAACAGCAACCACAATAGGAGTTTACCAGTCCAGACCACAGTGAGCTGCCAGGCAGGCTGCCCCACCCCGCCCCAGTCTGTTACACCCAATCAACTGGAACCAATGGCAGAAAAGCTGTGCTGAAATTAGTGGAAGGATTGGCGTGTAGCATGCCACCAAAACATCAACTATCAATGCCTTGAATATAATTGGCTAAATTTAATTTTATCATTAGCCCCAAGCAAGAACATCAGTCACACCAACACACAAGTTTCTAATAATTGATGAGGGACTTGTGTGTAAAATGAGCTGTTCATAAAGTACTCATATGCGGCTATGATCCTATTGACAGTTGAGGATTAGAGTGTAAATGGCTCGGATCGCCATCTGTTATTTGCGGAGCGTCAAGCTTTTCCAATGCGGAGGAGGAAGTCAAGTCGGCACAGCAAGGTCAACGCCTGAACCTTGGCTCTTAATCAGCCGCGCTTTTCTTGGCTTCCATTAATAGATGAAGAATGAAACTGGATATTCACGTCCAAATTTGTGTATCTGGTTTGTCGGGTTGGGGTGGATGTATTCGGGGGAGCAGCGAGAGAGCGAGCAAAGAAATGCCATGCACTCTGAATTATTGATGAGGAGCTAGAATTGATAACCATCTATGTCACGTGATACACAGATTGCCTCAGATACCAGACGAGAACATGTTAGATCGCTTTTCCAGTTGTTTACCCTTCATAGACGTGGCCTGTGTGTGCGGGTACAGACTTGTTCTCCCCTCACTTCCCTCTACGCTGACGGCAGATTACCAGACTAAAAGTGGATTCAGTGGCATAAAGTGCAGGAGTCATAATGTCTCTGACCTTAATGTCCCATCTAGCGAAGCCAACCGCTCGGCTGATAGGAGAGAATAATGGAAAGTTGAGCCATACATTGACATTTCCTAACCTCAGTGATACAAGCTGAGCCTCCCATAGACTGAGAAGATGACATTGAAATGCCACAACATTTACAAGCTGTCCTCTCCGTCTCTCTCTCTCTCTCTCTCTCTGTCTATGTGTGTGTATGTATGTTTGTGTGTGTGTGTGTGTGTGTGTGTGTGTGATGTGCTTCTGTGTGTATGTGCTCCACCTTGACAGGATTCTACTACAGATGTGACTTCCGACTGATTTCACTGACATCTAATTTAAAGTTATGTAAACATCCAAGCTGACGGATAATGGCTCATTATTTCCTCAGTAAGTTTAATATAAAAATAAAAAAAAAAGCTGAATTAAACATTTTTGTAATTTGCATTGATGAGCCCCGGAACCACGATTGCAATTTCTCTCACCTCTAATACATTACCCAGCGACTAATGAGCAAAGCTTTGTTCCTTTCCCTATAAATTAGCCATAAAGAAGCCATTACTTGTCTTGATTAATCTGTTTCCTGGTTACCTTCAAACTGCGGCCTGATGAACTTTCTTTAAACGGAACTGAATCCATATCTGTACATCCTCACACTCTAATCTGTGATTATCCTTTAGATCTCTGCACAGCTTAAGATACTCCTCAGGCGAGCGTCGTCACACTGCACAATGTGATGAACGAAACTCTAATACATAGTTAAACACTCCGAGATGAGAGTGATTTCAAAGATATCGCTGTCAGCGGTGCGGGTTGTCATCAAGGATATATGGGGACATCAAAAATGTACTCCACTGACCTTTTTTGCATTACTCTGCTGTCTCCCTTTCAATTATGCTCTGCTTTCTGAATTAATTGGGTCATCAGCGCAGGCAATTAGGAGTGGGGGTGCAAGGCCTGAATGAGGCGAGTCACTGTGATGTGCTTTTAGATGTACACACAGCCATTCATCCAGCACATCTAAAGGCTTCACATCTAATACATCTAATACATCTCTTATGATCATCTGAGTGGCTGGTCTGGCATTGCTAGACTCCCTCTGTCAGACTGCTCTTTTATTTTCTGGATCACTACTTGTTTTCACAGCTCGCTCTCATCACCAGACACCAGACCATTGTTGCTAATTAGTTTTCAAGCTATTTAAGGATTTGATTTCTTTTGAGCTGAATGTGTCACAATATCAACCAGGCTTATTAAAAAACCAAACAGATTTCAGATGTCTATTAGTTTTATTTATTTATTAGAGTTAAAACCCTGCAACACTTTCATGATAACCTCACATGACTATGAACAGTCAACCTGCCATTTGTCTTTTTGGGTCTCTTTATTCACCAGCTGACATTCAGGGTTTTTATCTCTTTCCTTTATCAATAATTGCAAACACACTACATTGTTTGTTGGAGGAGAAGAAATAACAGAAAGAATAAAATTGTCTTGTATAACAAAACTAAAGCAAGTGAGTGACAGTGCTACAGGACAGTGATTATTAGTGACTGACTGTTAGGATAGATGTGCCAAAACCTGAGATGCTTTTGGAATTTGAAGGAAGTCTTACAACTGCTGTCAGGATTTTTATTTATTTATGTTTTTTTGTCAAAGAAGGTTCATGGGGGGAAATGTCATATAGAGCAAAGTCTTCCATATAGCCTCCTGTCACTCTACTATGTGAAGCGTAGCAGGTCTATGTCAACATTTCAGATATATAAGACACGTCTAGGGATTATGAAAAATAACTACAGTAATCCTGCAATAAATACTGTACAAATACTGCACATATAGCTCAGCTAACCTATGAATCCCTATAGGAATGTTATAGGAATGTTATAGTGATAGCATAAGAGATCAAAAAAAGTAACAAAGTATGGTAACATCACCATAAACCGCTACTGTTTTAATCATACCCTGTGTGTTTATATTAACAGCTATTTATGGTTTGATTCTCACTCTCATCAACATACTCTTATGTGCAATATACTCATGTCTGTTTATAGTATATTCTGTTTTATAATAAAGTTAATAGTAGCTTTTCATAGTTTTATAGTATATTTATTACACTTTGAGCCGGATGTAAACAAAATTTCGTTCTGCTGTGCACTTCTTCCGTGTATAGTCCTGAATGACAATAAAGTTTAGGAGGACATTCATTTTTAAGACCTAATTTCACAGTATTCACAGTAGCCTAAGTACTATCAAACTGAGGTAAGTTAGAGGTTAGGGAGTTTTAAGGGCGGGAACACATAATTCAATGCTTTTCTGAAAAAATAATTGAATTTGGTTATATTGGTGGTTGTTATTGCCTCATGATAATCACCAACTGGAGGTGGTAGTTTAACCCATGCAGCTTTGCAACAATCACTACAATACTTCTTGTGCTCCTGGAGGATGAAATATTATAAGGTGTGCACTACAGTGTGTTCAGTTTAATTCAGGTACTTAATTGGCAGGAGTATTTGGCAGAGACAATCCTAGCAAAGCAGTACACACACTAGACCTTATCCTAAGTCAAACACCAGGTTATGCAGTTTCCTTCCCAGTCTGTCTCTTCTCAGGACCCGTCCGCCTGCCGGACCCAGAATCCCCTGCGCCGAGGCAAGATGGAAGAACACAGCAGCTGCGGGAGAACAATGTTTTGGCTCTAAAGACTGAAACGGACACGCGAAGGTGATCTAAACGAGTCAAAACAGCGGGTCGTGGTCATGCACTGGTAAGGGGAAATCATAAAATTCAACTTTGGGGAAGACTTGACCGCTACAATGTTTTAAGAACGCGTACGGGACAGACAACAAAGCGCAGCGCAGTAACGTTACATTACCGCTAGTTAGCCTGCTAGCTGTCTCGGCTAGCCCGACGAGCATCATTGTTCGTTGGAGTTGTATGGGCCGTTTGTTATGGGTCAACACTGCTGCCTGTGCTGTCGCTCCATCACTTACAGTCGGTTCACTATCCACAAGACGAGCGACCAGGAGAAAATAGTAACGTTTTAAGTACAGTTTGTGTAACCAAATACTGTCCTTAATGACATTTTCAGGGGGAAGTCAACATACGTCCTTGATAATTTCGGCAACTCGCGTATTTTGTTTGCTTGTGTAACGCTACTGTGCAGTGCCATTTTGCACTTCTATTTAACACTAAATCACAATTCTTTAATTTGAACAAAAACTCCAAAAGGAAGTTCACATACAATGATAAGAGCACAGAGCTTCCAAATGCTTTGAGGGGTTTTCTATTCAAGCTTACATGGTAAGTTATTCATCAGTGCAGACATCCACTGTCGTTATTGCATGGCCATATTAATAATTGCTTGATCCTGCATCACAAAGAAGGGCCCCGTAAGAGTGGTTAGCCAAATGGTTAGCTAGGTAGCTAATTGCATGGCTAGCAAGCTTGATAGCTTTTGAACGGAGACAGACCATAGGGTTCACTCACTACACGGTGTAATGAAAAAACACGCATTTGAGAAATGAGAGCTTAGCTGGAGTAACCGAGGTCTTGTTTCGCATTTGAAAAAGTTGGCTATACGTTAGCAAGGTAGGTTATTGCTAGCGCACCGTCGGAGCTGAAGGCATTTGGCATTAGTCAGATAGCATACATTAGCCAGATTGCTCGTTCATGCAGCGGTCGAATGGGTGTTTGTTATAAAACTGTTGAGAGAAATATAACTGGGATTAATATTAATATATAACGTTTGACGAAAAATGCAGAGAAACGTCAATCAATGAGTTAAAGGGACACCTTCCTAACGTTACCTTTCTTAAGACAACGTTAGTTGGACATAATCCCATTTCATTTTAAATTTTAACGAGCTGCATCTTGACCTTGCGCCTAAGTTTCCATCCGTGTATGAAGTATGTGACTCAGCCAACTCTTACAACAGTGTGCATTAAACATTAAAGTCACCTTGGTAAGGGGAGCCATTACAGAGCAGACACTTGATTTGTTTATGCTTAATACCATTGATCAGCCCAACAGTCGAGTATCTACACCAACAGCCTTTCAAATGCAGACTGTAGGCTCTCTCATTGGCAGATAAGCCCATGCAAATAGGATGACTGTGTCGAGCAGGCCCATCAAACAGATTAACACAGAGCTTCAATCCTCTCTTTCCTCATCTAATGTCGCCTCCAGCACTGCAGTCACAGTGACCTTTTGGCCCTGCAAAATATATACACACTGTCTGTAATGTAAGATAGGAAATGTTGTCTGGTATAGGTCCAGTGTTTTGCTTGTTTCCACATGTCACCATGCCAGACTGTAGCACTTTGTTGACCCACAAACCCTCATTTATAATCCGACTAAGCATTCAGTTGTGAGATCAGAGGCTGCGAGACTGATTCCTGAAGATCGAGCTTAACTGGCTCCATAATTATTGTTTAGTGAGCTATCATTTGTGTTTATCCTCACTGCTTGATTGCTACTTATGTACTTCCTAAAAGCAGTATACAGTGGTTTATTCTTGTCTCTTTCATTGACTCCTGCTGTTATTTTCCTCTCAGGATGACACTGATTGGCACCCTATAGTTTTCCTACCTGCCCGCCCACATTCACCATGAGCATCATTCAAGACAAACTAGGCAATGAATTCCTGCGCTCCAATGGGGGCATGGACTCCAATTTTGGCCCTGGCATGATCATGTTCAGCCACCTTCCCCCGGTGACCAGCTTCACCCGGCTGGCCGCCCATTCCGTCATGCAGGACCTTCCACCACAAGAGATGATCCTCAAGAAGGAGCGTGACTCGCCCGACTGCAGCGGGGGCACCCTGGGTAGCAGTCTGGGGTGTGGGGGGGTGGGGGACTATGTTCACGCCATGGGCATCAAGCAGGAAAAGCTGACGGAGCACGATTATCGTCTGCCGCTGTACCCCGGAGGCCCTGGAAAGAGCACAGAGCTGCTGGAGGTGACGGTGGGTAACCACCCGAGCCTGCTGGTGCACGACCTCAGCATGGGCAACGTAAGTACCTGTGATGGGGAAAGAGAATGGGAGGGGGAATTAATTTCTTTTTCTGAATCAATGGCTACGTTTATCTGCGCACAACAATGTTACTGTTGCCAATAGAGAAAGACAATTGTGCGATTAACCTGTTTACATGATTACATAAGGTGACACCTCCCCTAATAATCAGGTTTACATTGATTACATTGATGTGGTTATTGCAAGTATTGTGTTTTTGAGAACAACAACATGAGCTACGACACAAACCACCGCATGATTAATTAAATGATTAAGGTGTATACTTGTTCTGACTGGTCTCTATTAATGGGAGTAAAATCTGAGCACTCCACACATATGTTACTGCAGTTACGAGTACTCCAACAAAAAACATTATTCCACTAACAGAGTCAGAGTGTTATGTGTTTACATAGATTCTGCCTCACTCCCATCATAGACTTAATCACATTAGTCACATTTTTTGTGTGTATGCAAATGTGGCCCATGTAGAATTACACAAATACCAGAAATGTAGGCCCATATTAAGAACAGGTTAAAAAACCTCAATGGAGATAATCAGATAGGTATAGTGAACACCTACACAGTTAAGTCCAAGCCTCAAGTCAACCCCCCATACTTGAGGCTTGGTTCTTATCGACTCCCCAGCCTTTGGGGTGCTGACTTGTCAAACAGCCAATATTTTAAAAGCAGGATGGAGAAGGAGGAGCCTGAGAAAGGAGGGGTGCAGGGGAGGAGCTTGTGTGGAACGGGTAATGGTGACATAAATCTACTGAAGGCTTGAGATGCAAAATATAAATCAGCCCCCCCACCCCCCACCCCCCACCCCCCCTACTCGCTAGAACGGTGATGTCATCTAGCCTCAGTCAGCATGAATGAAAACATCTTGGCAAGGACACGGCTGTCTTGTTTGAGCTTGCACTTCATTTCAATTGTCTTTTGTGCTTGCTAGACATACACACACACGCACATACCTCTGTCTAACAATAGCCAGGCATGGAGGTCATCAGGCTCTTGGTGCAAGTATGTTAAAAAATAGAATAAATGATTCTCTGCACTTCATATTTTTTTTTTAATGGTCTATGCAAGGACAACTCGAGGGTGAAGACACTTTATATAAACACAAGCCAGCAGCTAATTGGAGCCCTCTGGCCCTGTGACAACAGAAAGAAAACCTTTCCAAATGACCACTTTCAGTCAGGCACACATACTTATGATGAATTTAGTATGCTGAGGAGAATTATGTTGGAGAAAATAAAGCCCTGCAGTCAGGAGTATTTTTCTTTGGCGGGCTCGCCTTCCAAATTGTTGCACTTATTCTCAGGCTAATGGCCTTCTTGTGAGTGTGTAGCCATTTTGTGCCCTTTGGGCCAGTGCGTTTTAACTAAAAATCAGACGTATTTTGTTTTGGCTAGACTTGCTCCTAATCTTATCCAACATTTGGGGTGATTCTGAGAACTCTTGCATGTGCGGCCGTCCACATTCATCTCCATATGGCGGTGAGGTGCAGCCTGTTCAAGTAATAAAGTTTAATTGAAAATGAAATGGCAATGAGGGGTGGTAAACAAAAGGAAGAAAGGGGTGGGATCAGTGCTCAAGGGCAGCTGGATACCATTCTCTCCCTTGTGAAATGAATGCTCTGCAGAGATTCTTTGTTAGAGGATGAATTTGAATACAGGGTAATATTTTGAGCATTGATACATTCAGGAACAGCCTGAAGTGAGGTGTGCAGTTTGTGTGTTTAGTTCTTTAGTTATAATACCAAATGAATGGCTCTCACAAATTGCAGGCAGTTTATCCATAGAGGGAGGCATGAAGAGGGCCATAAATTTAGAGCTTTGTTATTCCGCCCACTGGAACCACATCTAGCACTAAGAGTTTCAAACAGACCATTACTAGACATTGTTAAAGTGTTATGTTTGTTGGCACAATGCACAAACGTTTGCATGTATGTTAGTTTTAGACTGAAGGCCCTTAACCTTCAATCGAGTAATTTCCTTGTCTTGGCTTGCTCTCACGGCCTCTCCCTCTCCCTTTGTCATCCTCACAGCTGCCGAGTCGGTTAGGAAAGGAGCCCACTGGGAGAAAAGGTCGAAGGTCAAATGGTGATGGACAGGAGGGGAAGCCGAGAAAGAAACGAAGTGAGGCAAAGGTTTGTCATATTCCCATTCTATCTTTCCGTCATTTATTTATGAATTGTATCATAGATCTTGATGCGCAAATAAAATATTTAATATTTAAAGTCCTCACCAATTAGTTGTTTCAGCGAATTGAGAACCATTTTTGCACATCCACAGCATTCAGTAATCACTACAAAGTGAATAGGAAGATTAGTGTGCTGCTCCAAACCCATGTATATGGTCAACTCATATGATGTATTATACCTGTAATAAACATAATTTTAACCTATTAGGATGATATGCATACCGTAAATGTGATAGTTTTGCAACATTTACTGTCTTACAATATCATACTAACTGCCATTCATGAGAGATAACATTGGATATTCTGTTCACCTTTTATTCAGCAGTATTTTAATATCTAGACCTATAGGAAACATGTTGCAAGTGATCCATTGTAGTCATTGCACATTCAATTATGCATATTTAGGTGCACAAAAATATTCGTAATGCATACTTATGCCTACCTCGTAAAATTCTCCTCATGATTTTCAAAAGAGCATGCATAACGCTAATCAAACATGGATTCTAACGAATATATAAGTCTTCCCCCTCCTGATCCATAACAATGTATCCAGATGACATAGAAGTAGGCTGACCGAATCCGACCCCTCCGTTTCTCCTTTGTTGTTCTGTAGCAATCAATGATGCTGGATGCAGATGGAGGCAGCCTGTCGCCAGGAACCAAGCCGCACATCTGTGAGCACTGCAGTGCATCCTTCAGAAGCTCCTATCACCTACGCAGACATGTCCTCATCCACACAGGTACTAGTTTGCAATTTTCAGGTTTTCTTTCTCGTGCTTGTTCTTGTCTTATTAGTAGGCTTGCAACAAACAATTACTTTGATAATTTCTTAATCAGCTCAAGAAGAAACCTAAACAGTTCCGTCGTGCCGTCATCATCATGCCAGCTGACAGAAACTGAAACTAACGTTATCATTACGACTACGGCACTTTAGCCAAAAATCATTTTAAGCCAGGACTGTGCTAGTACTTGTGGAAAGCTCTGCAGTGAACACCGTTTTATTGCTTAAACATTAAGCAAAGTTAATTAACGTTATCTCAGGCTATGAGCGTCAGTGTTGTCGTAACGTAACAGATTTGCACTTAACTTGAAGAAGCTCTGCCATCGTCTGCAGGGGGATGTTTTGTTTTCAGGTGCTCGAGCATGCTTGTTGTACTGCGGTGGCATGCCAAGTTGATCTTGTGCTGTATGCGTGTTACTGCATTATTGGGCTTTTCCTCAAAGTGTTCCCAGACACTACTGTTCTGTGGGTCTTTGTCTTGATGACTCGTCATCATCAGAACTGCTGTGTGCAGTGCATCACCATTTTCACAATACAAACAAAAAGTGAGGAAATAGGCTTGAGTATTTTTGACGACAAATCCACAATGGAAATACTATTCGGTAATTTGTTATATCGATATCGATAATGTTGAATAATGTCTGCCTTACTTTGAGGCTTTGTTTCTTATTTTTAATTAAGAATATTTATAGCCGACACTTGTCTTGCAGCGGCATATTCATCACATTGTATTGAAATTATGTCAGACAAAGGATGAGTGCAGGCATCCTTTCAGTTTGAGATTTAACCTCATTGAATATTGGATTATTTTTTCATACCCTAGTATAAAGGGTTTACAGGTGAGATTACGCACCCTCTGGCGGCCATATTGGAGGTCCACATTGGAGGTTCTTGGGCAACAGTATCTGTGCAAAGCTGATTGTGTTTCTAAATGTACAACCTGTCTCACCAGAACTGAATAAACATGCTTCATTTTTGTGCGGTTTTTGATTTGGAATCAGTTCCCCATTTGATACATGTGATCTATTATGTGGTTTAGATAATGTCAGCTTGTTAGTTTGCTAACCATAGCATCTAATCAGGTGACCATCACTGTCTTGTTGTAAACACATCTGATTTTGTAAATCCTCTCGTCAGAAACTGCTAGAATTCTGTGATGCAGACGGGAAGAAAATACATTTTAAAAGTGGAATAATCAGCTAGAGATGGAGCATAAGCAAGTAGTATAGTTTCAGAAATTAGTTTCGCTAGTGTTTTTTTTTTACCTGGTCATGCTGTATTTTATGGCCATTTTTAGTTATAGAATTGATGAGCATGTGCTGCAGCTTGATAGAACTAAGCTGTTGACTCATTTTATTTTCACATTCCTTTCCACGACCCCTCTTTAGCAAATGTAAGAAATGCTGTTGCAGCCAATTAGCTCTAGGTGAAGGCTGTTTTTTTTTTCAGTTAAAGCTTTTCATTTATCCGTCCATGAAAATAATGGATAAGACAATATTTTCAAGTCCAAGCAAACCTTGACGAGGAAAGGTAATGGCAATGGTGGCTAGTACTCACTATACAGCATATTGTAACCATATAAACCTCTGCTTGCCTTGTTTCAGGTGAAAGACCATTCAGATGCAGTCAGTGCAACATGAGTTTCATTCAGAAGTACCTACTCCAGCGGCATGAGAAGATTCACAGTGGTGAGTGATTAAATAACAACAACCATTCATATCACCAAAGGGCCTGACACAACCTGTGAATCACCCAGTGCTTCCAGTGAGCCTGACGATATCTGACCTTGACCCGTGCTTTTTCCTGTATGCCAGGAGAGAAGCCATTCAGCTGTGACCAGTGTAACATGCGTTTCATTCAGAAGTACCACATGGAGAGGCACAAGAGGACACACAGTGGAGAAAAGCCGTACAGATGTGAGACCTGCCAACAGGTTAGTGAGCCTCAAGTATCCCCCACAGGGTTTTCATAACTTCATAACTTGGCTTTCTAAATGGGGAAAATTGGATTTGTTGTGTACTAAAATTGGATTTGCATTGCATTTCATTTTTGTATCCCTTGACGTAAGATTATTCTTCATTATTTGTCTCAAAGAGAACATGTGTTTCTGCCCTGCAGTATTTTTCCAGGACAGACCGATTGCTTAAGCACAAGCGAACCTGTGGAGAAGCCATAAAGAAGGGGCTGGAGCCTGGGATGTTGGACATGGGTTGTGCAGACATGGGGCATGGCAGCTATGGAATCACTCAGGGAAATGCTGGGACTACTGGCAGAAAGAGGGGAAGGTCCAAAAACTCTGGAGAGGCAGGGGAGCGCAAGAAGAAGAAGCAGGGAACAGGAGGAGGAGCAGCAGGGTTGGGGGCCTCGCACATCCACGGACCAGTATCTGGAGGCTACGGTGTCCATGAATACTCTGTGCCGAATCAAACGGTGTCCTCCTCTACTGAGCCAGGACCCAGCATGCACCAGGGCCACCATGGCCGAGCTCCAAAGATGGCATTCAAAAGGGCCAATCGTAAGGGCCTTGATAAGGTGGGACTGGGACAGGCCAAACCGGGCCCCATGGAGCAGAGTGGGGGTATGCATGGCCTTGGCCTCATGCAGGGTAACGGGGTCAAAGCAGGCCCCACCAGCAGCAACTACGACGACGCCATGCAGTTTCTCAAGAAGAGACGCTACCTTCATGCAGCAAACAATGCAACCGTATCAGGGCCCGGGGTGGCAGGAGGAACCAGCAACGAGTATGACGTTGGCGTTGGTCACCTGTCCTCCCAGCAGTCGGTCATCCAGGGTGTGGTTTCCGGTGTGATGGACAGCGACACGCCCCTGAGTCTGCTGGACGCCTCTCCCATGGGCGTGGACAAGCACGACAAGTCGGGGATCCCCGACGAGGTGCTGCAGAGCCTGCTCGACCACTATGCTCAGAAACCCGACGGCTCGCACCACGACGTGCACTTTGACATCGGTGACCAGCATGTGGAGCTGCACCCTCCCTCAGCTGATGGGCCCGACCTCGGCCACAACACCGACACCCCCAGCCCATCTGGAGACAAGACTGTCATCATGCACGAATACTCCCGCTTCCTGCTGCAGGCCTTGGAGCGCACCAGCCACAGTGCCAGCTTCCCTCTGGGCCCTGGGCCTCCCGCCTCCGGACCGTTCACCAGCTCCCACCCGGGCAACCCCCTCTACTCCGACAAGAACATCTACACTACTTCCCCTCTGGAGTGCGGGTTCGGCCAGTCGGTGGCCTCGCCCTCGCTGCCCTCCTCCGTGCCAAAGTCTCACTTTGCGATGCTGACAGGCTCCTCACCGCAGCACCACAGCTTCCACCTGAGCAGCCTGGAGCCTTCCACACACCAGCAGCTCACCCCGTCTCAGGAGCTCACCGACCAGATGGAGAAGCACCACTCCTCCACTCCCCCTTCCTCCTACCAGATCAGCCCATCTGACCTGAGCAGCCAGAAGGACCAGCCGCCGGTGAAGAACGGCACCGCGGTCTACCCTCTGGCCCCCTCGCAGGACCTGGCCTCTCTGGACTCCTCCAAGCCTTCCTACCAGATAGAGAACTTTGCCCAGGCCTTTGGCTCCCAGTTCAAGTCAGACGGCCGCGGCTTGTCTTATGGCACTGACTCTAGCGGGGAGGTGGACCACAGGATACGGACGCCTGTGTCTGAATTCTCAGGGTATAGTAGTTTGTTAGCCGATGTCAATGAGCCAGTAAGTACAGGTTCCAAAACCCCAACAAGCCAAAGCTACAGATGAGGGCCTGGGAGGGTGAGAACATTCTGTTGTTGAAAGTTCATTTTTTTGTTTTCATTTTTTTAGTGCTCCTATTTTATTATTATTATTATTATTGTTATTATTATTATTATTATTATTATTATTATTGTTATTTTTTTAAGTGACATTTTTATTTTAATTATTATACTGACGCTGTTTATATGCCCCACTCCTCTCCCCAGGATAAGCCTGCAAGGCCTCCTACAAATGCAATTTTTTGTTTCTAGATATCCATTTTTTTTTTTTAAGTATGTATTGACTCTGTTTATTCATTTCATATTAGTGTCATTAGGTCTGCTTGTTAATCGTTAAATTGAAAGTACTTTTTAAACAAGCATAGAGTAGCAATGGATTTTCCCATGAGCTGACGTGTTTTAGCAATCAACTTTACAATTGTAAAATAATAATGGAAATAACCATGATGGCAGGGAATAGCCCAGAACTGAAATAGCAAAAAAAAGAAGTTATTGTCTGTTACAAGGTTAAAAGTATTACTCAGGAAAAAGTGGAAAAGGAGAAGCCTATGGGGTGCAGTGAGCGCTCATTTCAGAAGTGTAAGTTTGCGACTTCAGAGAGGATTTTTCTTGTTGTTATTATGTTTTATTCCTTGGTGAATGAGTGTGACAATAACAGACTGCTGCCAGCTCACTGAGAACACTTTCCACTTGGCTATATAGAGATTATGGTACTTTCTTGTCAATGTGAAACTCATGTTTTCTTCAATAAGGGCCATATATATATATTTATAAGAATATATATTATGTAAAATAACAGATTTAATCATTCTGGGGAACTGCCAGGTGAAGTAGAGGAAGAAAGGGGGTTGGTTTAGGGGGTAAATGTTGTCCTTGTTATATTTTTGGAGAACAAAAGTGATGTTAGGGCTTTTCTTTGGCCAATAGAGGTTGCTGTTGGACAGCGATGGAACGGCCTTCCCCCTCCTGTCCCCCTATTCTTCCTCGGTTCTCTTTATTTCTTTAAAAGAATCCAATTAGCACTTTGAGCCGTTTATTACATTGAATAAACTACCCCATTGGATCAGGAAAGCTGAAACGTCAGGAATGGGCTGGCTTTCGAAAGAGATGTCTGGTTGTTGGGTTTGGGCATATGCAGACGGGGGTTTCTGGGGTTGAACATGTTTGGATGGGAGTATGATGGCATGGTTTATACGGGATGGCGGGCGGATGGGTGGGGGGGGCAGGGTTTATACGCAAAGGTGGGTGGGAATGGTCATGGGATTTTTTATTAACATTGTCTCTTTTTCTCCTTATCATGTTTAGGGAAGGGTTAGATTGTGGGAGGGAGCTGGGGGGTCGGTCTTTTAAAAAAAAAAATATTAACATTTAAATGGGATAATGTAAATGTAATTCACAGCCCCTAGTTTTAGTTTTAATTGTTACCCAGTTTAGCAGCTTTATTATTGAATTTGATGACCAATATGTTAGTGACTGATTTCTTCTGCTGTTACTGAGGCAGCCGTACATGAGGAAAAAGCGACTGGCTAAAATTGTGCGTATTTGTAACAGACTGATCAGACCTTTCATGTGTGCTGGCAGTACCAAGCGTATTTGTCCCGTTAGAAATTTTGGTGCCTATTCCTGGGAAATGCAGGTGCAAGACATTGTCTAAAGATATAGAAAGTGTTAGATGTAATTTCTTGCTGTCCACACAATGATTCTGTGTTTATGCTGTGCGTTTTTTGTAAATCCAACAATAATTGCGCTGTCTTCCATTGCTAAAACTGGCCCTTAGTGCTGGAAATGATATCACTCTGCTGAATGAGTTTTTAAACCCTTTTATGCCCCAATGCCCCCTTGTTTTAAGCAATCATGAAACATGGCTGAATGACTGCAATGTTACAATATCATAGGGGACAGTGACTGACCACTAGAATAATATGCTGTGTTGAATGGTTGGGGGGTAAACAAGAACTAGAATTTGCCTATCATATACCTCATATCACTGTAAACCAGGGACAAAGGAGTGAAGGTTTGATGTACGTAGCAGAGATACTGTTGTATGGAAAAATGTCATGATTCTGTGTGACTATTTTTAAACATTTGTGTAAATGACATTTCTGTGACCCGTTAAGAGTTGGTGTTGCTTAAGGGTTTCTGTAAATGTCTGATGCCAACCAGTGTTCAGTCTACAGTTAGACCTCCTGTCTCCTCCATAGATTTTGTTACTTGACATATTGTATTGGCGTATGCTTATTGTTTACAAAAAATGTACAAAACACTAAATCTTAATTTTCTGAATTTTGACCCAGATATAAATTGCATTTTTTTTTCTATTGTCTTTCTTTCCCTCTTTTTGTCACCGCCAAATTTTGTAGCTGATATTATCCTCCATTTTTATTTTCTTTCAGATTCTTGTGACATGTTTCACAAGGCTGTACTTGTCCATTGAGTTTAAAACTGATTAGGGAAAAAACAATAAAATACTGTTATCAAGAACTATTACTCTCATCCTTTATCTGGTAAATGGTGTTATCGATGTTTGACACATTAGTTATGTGTTTATGTTTACAATGAAATTAAGTGTTAAGTGTCCCTTTATCAGTCCTTATCCAAGGTGTGTACAGGATATTGCTACTGATTGTATGTAACTTGGCATCAAGCTATTTGCTGCCATGCTGGTCAGTCTTGCTTATCAGCGGTGTGTATCATGATTAGCCCCTGCATCCCTCATATGAGGCTCACCAATGCCTTATGTGGCTGTGCTTCTTTTCACCACTGGGTGGTGATGGTGTTCTATCAGAAGTGGAATGCAGTATGTCTTTATATTATTTTTAGCTATAGTAGTTTAGTGATTTGTCAGTTAATTTAACAAGGACAATGCACACTGAAATTTAACTATGCTTGGCTAATTCTTCTCTACAGGTTAAGATTCCTTTTTAGTGATTGTTCGGTTTTTTGCCTCTACATTTTGTGGATCATACATGATTTTTTTCAGGCAAGCAAGCAAGAACTATAACTTCATCTCAGTCTGAGTTTCTGTCTCAAACCCACAATTTCTGTGCCTGTCCGCATTACAGATGGTTGTGCTGCTCATTGAGACAATTCAACAGCGCATCCTGGAATTAAAGGAAAAATAGCAAAGTCTTTCTAATAGAGGAGAGAGTTTAATGGACATCTTAAAGTCTGCATTCAGGCCACGCATCAATAAAAACAACACCAACATGGGAGCTGGTGATCCAGGGCAGAACACCAATGTTACAGGAGCCATTCAACTAAGAAATGACCAGAGCCTCCCCAGTGGTTTTTTCTTTTAGATTTTTTTCTTTTATTGGTGAATACATCAATTACAGAGTGGGTCGCAATGGCTTTTCCTTTTGTTCCCTTCCCTGGTTAAATCAGATTGTTTCACTTCCTTTTCTCTGTCACTTATTTCTGTGAACATTAATAGAAAATAAGAACAAAATAAAGATAAACAACCAGAATAAGAGAAACACAATTGGAATTTTAAGTGGGCGCATACATTATTCACATCTAGTACGTCTGAGTTCATTATCCCTACACAAAGTCTGGTCTCAGTGGTCTAATGTACTCAGCTCACTTCTCCCAGCTCCCAACATACTGTCAGAGAAAAAGTTAACCTCTCCATTATAAATATATTTTCATTGGCTCTAATATCAGAAATGAGTCTTTTCCAGTTTCAAACCCTTGAGTGCTGTACCTGGCAGAATGATCCAAAACTGTGCCATATATTAATTCAAATCAAAAGCATTGATTTTCATTTGAATTAGATTAAATGCAGTATTTCTACCAGGTGAGTGAATTTAACCTACTTTTAACTTTGATATTTGATACTTTGATACTCTGATATACATCAGTGAGTTGGTAGCCTTTCATTTCCTTTTCAACACCTTTTGGAGGAATTAAAACACTTCCTTAAATTAAAAAGAGAAGTGGGTTGTCTTCCTATCTCCATCAAATGATCTGTGGAAGTGCTGCTTGCACACATTGGAATTACAAATGCTATACTTCACATTGATTTATCTAAAATCTAACCCTACACCCACCGCTGACATTACCCTTAAGAAATCCCTGTCTTTATGCACATAGGCTTTTGCAATCACACCCGAAATCAGTGTGATTCAAAGCCAATCCCCTTTTCTGTTAATAAATGACTGCATTTTTCATTTAGCTATAGTGTGATGATGACATAGCCCAAGTCTCCGTTCTGTTCATTTTTTTCTCTCAGTGCTTCCTCTACATCATCATGACTCGGTGTTGATAAGTGCATTGTGTTCAGCGTCGACCGCTTTGATTGGAAAATGAAAAATCACGCCATAAAGGTTAAAGCAAGGCTAATAAAACGGCAAAGGTGTGACCGGGAGGAATGTGATGTGTTTTTACCAAGCAACCCATGAAGAGCATTGCTCAGATCAAGGCAGCTTGTCTCAGTCAGGAAGACAGTACTGTGTGTGTATTCCCTGAGCTGAATGTCAAGGAGGTGTTTTTTGGCTGGACGCACCACGCCAGACGCTGACTTAGCCCCGGGCTTTCTGAACAGCGGGCGGCCTGCCAAAACACGGCTCCTGAGGTTTTTGTCCCCCGGTGTCTATCCTCTTGTTGCCTCTTTCTTCCTCCAGTGGACACACATCTGTGTGGATGTGAGAGTGATGTGTGTGATCTTCTTATCTTCAAAGCTGGGAGAAAGACTGCATATTGAGCTGTGTACACAGGGAGATAGGGGATGGTGAACAGCAGCAATAAAGAGTGGAGTGAGTTTCAATGATGCTGTCGAGTCAGAGATGAGAGGAGTTACGCTATCATACAGAAAAATGGCAAAAGGAGTCTTTCTTCTGTATAGGATGCATAGTAAATGGGTAATATTGTGTGTATCTTAGAGCTTAGCTAAGGGATTAGCACTAGCATTAGGACAAAATCAATATGGTTTATAATGAGGTTGGTCAATATCATGGACTTGTGTTCAATAGTGTTTTCTAAAGATAATTTTGTTCCTTGAAGCTATATTATTCACTTTGATGTAGTCCAGTTACAACATGTTCCTGCTGTAGTCGTGTTGCCCATCTCTGTTTTGTCAGAAAGTTCATATATGATCTCCTTCAACCTAATGTATTCAACTGAAGGGAAGCTAACAGCTCAGGATACAACCATCCACCAAGAACAGAGACTATAGAGAGTGCAGAAATAATTTAATTTCAATCTTACTGTACTGGAACCTTGTACAGTGTGTTTATGGAACTATGCTTTTCACCCAGGATCGGTTTTGAAATAAGACACACTTGTGTCCACAATGAACAGCTACTGGAATTAATCATGGTGGTTGCCAGGCTGAAAATCAACACTAGGCAATGAAAAATGTTGCAATGATCCTGAGTATTTGCATCAGATAAGCCTGAGGTCAGGAAGGCGTGTGTGTTTATAATACTGTTGGATATTTGTTACGTCTCTGATGAAGGAGTTGCCTATAGCAGCACTATAAAACAGCTCAAAACAAATAGTCTCATGGAAAATGCAACAAGATAGTAAGTGAATCTGTTTGGAAAAAATGTGGATGTATCAAATAGTTGGAGAGTAAAATAATCTATTAATATATCATCTTATGTTCAGATAAAGTCCACTCCCTAGTAAAACAATGACATGTTCAATCACACAACCCGGTTCCAGGAAAACACTTCCTTGATAACCAGTCATGATATAAGTAGAATTAATTTTATCATTGATTTCCTACAACGTCCCCATTCTTCTCCAAAAATTAACTAAGATTTAAATGCTGACTCACTTAGTACAACAAAAATATGTCCAGTCATACAACCCGATTCCAGGAAGAAAATACTTCCTTGATAATCAGTCATGCTTTTTCATGTTATGATCAAGCTGACCTAGTAAAGAAAAGCCTGCTGTGCTCTGTGGGAGCTTTCAAGTGACTTGTTTTAGAAGAAGTAATGCCACATAGTATGATGGTTAATAATGGACAATTTCATAGACTGTGCACTGATGACAACACATATCTGCAAGTATATCCAAAATATATCTTGGCCACTTAGAATATATTTTGAATTAATGTCATGTACAAATACATGACATGACATGTACAAATACATTTTCAGCCAATTTTTAAACATATCTCTAAACATATTCTGAAGTATATGCAATAATATGTATTATTTCTGTGTGGGTTCAAATAGATTGTTTACAAAGTAGGCTGTCTATGCCAAAAAGGCATTTCACTGCCAAAATCCCCTCTCAAAATTAATTTTGGCATATATAGTTGGTGTGCTTTAAAATATGTTTTGTGTGAGAAAACAACTGTAGACACTTTATTACGATGATGATATTATGAAGTGACGAAGGTCCCCGACACCTAGGTCTGCTTCGCCCTTGCCTCTTACTTGACGGGCGTTTCGGGCAGCCGCAAAGAGGTTCTGCAAAACTCGGGAGTAGAAGGCAGGACATTGTCTAGACTGTTTTCAGCAGGGGTGGGGAAACGCTGACGTCAACTCGGGACATTGTCGGAAGGTGATCGGAGAGCTTTGAGGAACTCCTAAACCTTGATAGACGCCCTCTGTGCAGAAGGCAGTGCTGGCAGATGCTGGCACAGTGCCTTTGGATTGGCAGACAGGGGTGGTGGTCCCCGTTTTCTAAAAAAAAAAAGGGGACCGGGGGATGTGTTCCAACTATCAAGGTATCACACTGCTCAGCCTCCCTGGGAAAGCCTATGCCAAGGTGCTGGAAAAGAGACTCTGGCTGATTGTCGAAGTTCAGATTCAGAAGGTCCTGGTCGTGGAACAGTTTGCCAGCTTTTTACCCCCTTGCAGATAATCAAGGGGTTATATAGGAATTTGCCAATCCTGTCTACATGCATTTTGTGGATTTGGAAAAGGCTTATGGCCCTGTTCCTCAAGGCATCCTGTGGGAGGTGCTGCAAGAGCATGGGGAGCCAGGGCCACTGCTGCGAGCCATTTGGTCACTATACACTTGGATCGAGAGCTGTGTTCACATTCTTGGCATTAAGTCAAGCTTGTTCAAGGTGGGCATCAGACTCACAACAAGGACGTGCCTCGTCCCCTCTCCTGTTTGTGACAATCACAGATGATATCAAGGCCCAGCTGAGGTCTGGAGACTGTCTGGTTTGGTGACATTAGGGTAGCATCTCTGCTCTTTGTAGATGATGCTGTTCTTCTGACTTTATTGGACCATGATGTGCACTGAAACGTGTTTAGTCAATGAGGATCGGCACCTCCAAGTCTGAGGTCATGGCTCTCTCCCGGGAAAAGGTGGCTTGTCCCATCCGGGTGAGGGGTCAGCAGCTGCCCCAAGTGGAGGAGTTCAGGTATTTTGGGGTCTTATTCACGAGTGAGGTCAAGAAGGATTGAGAGATTGACCACCGACTGCAGTAATGTGGGTGTTGCATTGGACCGTGGTGCTGAAGAGAGAGCTGAACCACAAATCAAAGCTCTTGTGATCAATCTTGGGGTCAATCTTTGTTCCGACCATCACCTACGGCCACAAGCTCTGTGTGGTGACCAAAAGAATGAGATTGCAGATACAAGCGGCCAAAATTAAGTTTCTCCTCAGGGTGGCTGGGCTCACTCTCCTTGACAGGATGAGGAGCCCAGCAATCAATCTTTTTTGTCAAGCTGCAGCTCCTTCACATTGATTCAGATAGGCGAGATTAGATTAGATTCAACTTTATTGTCATTGCACAGAGTACAAGTACTAATACAACGAAATGTAGTTTAGCATCTAACCAGAAGAATAGAATGAACTGCAATAGAAGCAGTAAAAGTGCAGTGTAATGTATGTACATGTATATACATATATATATAAATAACATAAGCTATAAGGGTAGTATGAATGTGTTAAGATATATACAGTATGAACAGTATTAACAGTATCAACAGTATGAACAGTGGATATGAGTATTCAAGATATATGAATATAAAGTTATAAGTAGCATGTGAATTTTGTTCCTGTGTAGACTGTGTTATGAATGTGATGCAAAGTGTCTCTACTATATTAACAGTTGGCATGATGAACAAGATATGAATTAGTATTATTTTGTAGAATTTGCACATTTCAAATTTAAAAGTCAAAGTAATCCATAGTTTAGGAGAATACTTAGTTGACAGGGAAAACTATTTGCATGGCAGACTACGTGAGTGATGCTATCATTTTAGTCATAGTGGAGTTAATAACACTAAAACCTTCACTGTAAGCCCCTAACTTAAGTGAAGCAAGTAACAAAGGCCTGGCAGCTATATTTATTTACTCCCTTCATACTGTTGTCTCAGGTTACATAACTACAGAAATTATTACAGAATGGATTTTTTAAATGTTCTTTCTTTGTAATACGTAACAAAGCCAATTTAGCCTGAAATAGGCAAGCCCATTTAAAAGTCCACGATAAGGGATGACATTGTGGAGGGTTTATTAGTCTGATCCTCTTCATTCTGTGTGATTTAGCGTTCTCATTTTTGGACAATAAAGATCCATCAGAAAACCTCTGACAGGGCAGCTGCTGCGGCATAAGTCAAAATAGAACAGAAATAAGCTTAAATATGTGTCTGTGTCAGAGTATCTTCAAAACAATTTCCACAAAGCAGACTGATACAGGCTTACACTCAAGTGGATGAACCCAAAAGAGATACCAGCCGAACATTTTGGAAATTTGGCTGATCCTGTACCACAGAGGACAAAAAGCCCTCTTGAGGTTTGAATATCAAATCAAAAATAGGCCAATAATAGAAAATTCTACTGTAATATGAGCACTATTTGAATTTAAAGGCTATAGGCCCTACCAATGGCAAGCATTTTGGGATGAGCTTGAGAAAGTTGTATTTTCCCTGCATTGTAGCTACTGCAGATCATGTTTTTTGTTTGTATCACTATGCAGCTTGTAACAAAGGCACCTTCAGTATACATTGCATTTATTTTGGTAAACACTGTAATGTAAATAAAAAACAAATACCGGTATGTGTCATTCAATAGGAAAACTCCACTGGATATTTGTTTTTATGGAAATGTGGAATTGATAAGGCTATATTTAACAAAGCGCCTCATCCTGGCTTTTGGCCATTGTTGGGTATTTCATTGTGTAACACCCCCAGATATGGTAAAATTAGTCAAATATGAGTGAAAAATTTTCTTTGATTGTACCACAAAGGCTAAAGTTAGGCTGTGCAGTGGAGCTTTGCTAGAGTCTTTCTTAACAAGCTATCCTTTGAAAACAACACTATAATATTTGTTTATATATTCTGTGGTATCACAATAATATCCTTTATTTATTACTTTATTTTACTTTATGGTATTTTTTTATTGTTGCCTATTCACTATCATATGTCAAGTGTTTTCCGTCAGTATTCAATAGTAAGTTTATAGTAAGGGGGATTTCCCCTTTAGAAAATCCACACAATATTAAATATTATTATATATTATTATTATTATATTATTATTAAATATTATATATGTATTACTGAAGTTCTCGTTTGTACTGTTTATGGTCAAAGCATAGGTCCACAGGAGGAGGCAGAGCTAAAGCTACAGGATGATAATAATGATGACTGACATGGGAGGCGCCCCAATGAGAGGAGGGACTAAAGCTTTTAATACTGTGAGCGGCTGCAGCTCCCAGACCGACCCACCTGTGGCAGGCACCGACAGCCTGGAGCAAAGTGCGTCTGTAGCAGCACCGTTACACCGTGACACCGTTACACCGGCAGACAACGGGAGTTTACACCCGGCTGTTCCTCAGACCAACCTTCGTTCTCAAAATTAGCATCAAAGTTCTTGAAAAATGTTACTCTGTTATCTGCCTGTCGTCTTTCTCCTGGGCACTGTCGCCGAAGGTGAGCCAAGTTTATTTCCTCAGTGTTTATAACTTTACCCATACTGGGAAAAAAAAATATATATGCTGTATACTTAATATATAATATCATTACATATAGCCTATGTAATGATGTGTTTTGAAAATATATAAAAACTGGCAAAAAATGTATTGATACATGTAGATAACATTCATTGGACACTGGAAATACATTACCTACATTTTACTGTAACTAAAGCCTAAGTATATTTAAAATATATTTAGAGTATATCCCCTCTAAATATATTTCTAATGAATGTACAAATACATTTTGGGCTAATTTTTGTATATTTTGAACACAAATCATAAACATGCTCTTAAGTGTATGACATGTATTTTCCCACATGGGTTCAAATAGACTCAAAGTAGGCTGCCCGGAATATGGAAATTAATATGTTGAAAAGGTTTTCTTTCATAGGTAAAAACCTCTTAAAATCAACTTTGCCATACAGTATGTATGTATGTATGTATGTACAGTATGTATATTTATGTATGTACTTATATGTAAGTATATATGCAGTTAAGTTGTCATGAAACAGGTATTTTGTGTGAGAAAAGGACTGTGGACTGTGGAGGTTTATTAAGATTCCCTTGAGTGCTTTATTATATTGGACAGCGATACTAGAACCAATATTCCAACCGATATTACACCATAAATAACATGGTGTTTATAGTGACATTCTTCATTCAAGCACTAAAAGTAAAATAAATCTTTTCTTATTATGAGTGTAAATTGTAAATTTTCGACAACCTGTTTTAGGGGGGTTTCCCATACCTCCTCAAATAGCCAGTAAGTCTTAAACACTGACTCACCGCTCCTCCAGTGTGACTCAAAGCTGTGGGGGTGGACAGATGCCAGGGAGAAGGCTCCGGTCAAACAACAGCCGGCTCCCTGAAGCGCAACACACTCCAACAAAGTTTATTCTGTGTGCATAGCGGAGCCTTCGACAGCGTGGCAAAGTTGCCTGAGGAATTTTGATGAGCACCCTTACAGTATATAGAGTCAAGTCAGTGTAAGCTTTGCTCCGGTTAAATCCATTGGTCATCCTCGTCTTATTTAGGACCGGTTTTGAAGCGCATCACTGTTGTTTTGGAAGCCTAGAGGGATACGGGGGAAAGACCGAGGGTTAGAGGTCGGTCGCCGTATGAAGACTTGAGAGTCACTCACTGTCATGTGCCATAGCCTCGCCGGCTGCCCGCGGGTTGTTTGTGTGCTTCCCCTCTTGTCATGTGTTTAAGGACGTACTTGTAGAGAACCACAAAGGGAGAGAGACAGAGAGGGAGAGAGAGTAGAGAGAGGAAGAACAGGGGATGGCTACAGCTCCAGCTCCAGCATGGGGCATGACTGAGTGTGTGAGGCAGCAGTAAAGAGCAACAGATGAAAGGACCTCCTGAGGGTCGCGATCCTCCTCCCCTGAGTCTGGCGCCACAGACGCATCTGCCTGTGCCCTATAAGAAATCTTCCAGAGAGGGGAAAAGACCGCGCTAAATACCTGCCTCCCTTCTCTCCTTTCTCTGCTTCCTCTCGCCCCTCTCTCTGACCACATATGTCATGTCTCCTCCACATGTGTCATGTTTTGGTGGGTAGTCATCGTTACGTCATTACCGGAGTATGGAAGGTCTGCACAGGAGTTAAAGGAGGGCGGGGGGAACATGGAAAAGCAGGCTCAAACACATGCAAACACATTAATCAGCTCTCCTCTCCTAGTAATTAATCGGTAGTAGAAGTAAATGAGGGGGTCAGTGCTGCATCTCTGGAAGACCAAGTGGGAGCAGATCCCGGTCCGGTTCCTATTAATCTAATCAGCCGAGAGGGGAAAATCCTCATTGCTGTACACCACCTGATTACACCGCCGTTCATCTGTGTATCACTCAGCTCCCCCTCCGCTTGTTTCGGTGTAATATTGCTAATTGATGGGCTCTAAGTGGAGGCTGCCTGTGGCTGAGCCATTAAGCCTCCCTCTAATTGTTGATTCACTTCACACCGTTACCTTCCACACATCACACACTCCCACCTGCCTGCAATTTTTTTTTTTTTCCATATCCGCTTTTCACATACACTTGTTGCTGTTTTCTGTGCTGTTTCCTCTGTCTCTCTCTCTCTCTCTCTCTCTCTCTCTCTGTCGCCCTGTCCCTGTTGTATCCTGTTGGATTAGACCTGCTCCAGGGCAGTAAATCTCACTCTGTAATTGGAAAGCATGTGCTGGCGGAGCTTTAATAGGATATGATATGTGCAGAGGCCCTGCGAGTGAGCTCTGCTCCAGGGAGCCATCTGTTACCTCGGGGTTACAGGAGCTCTGTTTGCTCAGACAGGGAGAAGACTTCGCTCCCTGTCTCCAATCCCTGCAGAGGACGGCGCTCAACCTGGACGCCGACAGTTAGATGAGGGAGGGAGCCGAGTTAAATATTGAAATAACCAGCAGGTAGAAATTTTGAAAAAATAGAGACTGGGATCAGTTATCTGATCAGCTTCTGTTTGTTCATTTGCCTCCTGTTCTGCTCTGTGCGTCTTTGTGTACTACTCAGAGTGAAACAACTCTCTCTCCCTCTACCATGACTGCTTATCTGTGTGTGTGTGTGTGTGTGTGTGTGTGTGTGTGTATGTTTGTGTGTGTGTATGCTTGCCTGTATACGTGTGTCAGGCATTAGGCCCTTCCTGCCAACAGCAGGAAGAGCCACAGTCCTGGACCAGATGAGATTTGTGTGCAGGCTGTCCGGATGGAAGAGACTGAAGTGCAGCGAGGGCAGAGGCTTTGGGCTTTAATAGGACTCAATCACTTTTATTATTTGTCTGTTAATGCTACACAGCACTTTTGTATTCATAGATCAGGGAATCCTACTGACTTTTGGCTAACTGGAAACACATGGACACCTTTTATGGACCCAGACCCACATGTGAGGGTCCATAAAAAATAGTTAAAAAGGGGTTAAAGCAATAGGAAAATCTTCATAAACACAAAAAAGAATGCACACACACAAAAAAACCCCCGACATAAACAGTGAGTGAAATCACTTCATAAACCCATCCAGAGAATGCGTGAAATCAACAAATGTAATCCGAAAGTGAAATGCAGCTTTAAGGAGACAGCGGCTGGTTTACTAAAACCTTGTGAGTACTGGCTGTAAGACCTTGGACGCCTTCACCCAGACAAGGTCTAGGTGAGGCACAATGTCAACTATGTCCTCCGAAGTCCTCCAAAACACACCCCCGCGATACGAGCCAATATGTGTGTTCTTCTGAGCGGGCCCGTTGACACGAGACGACCTAGTGTTTCTGTAGGTGGTGAAAATGAAAGCTTCCGTGCACCGCCGGTGAACTGGCGTCTGCTGCGGCGCTTTGATGTGGCGTGGCGTCCCTCAGGCCCCCGGGCCAGGTTTCCCCTCAGCAGACGCCGCCGAAGGAAACTGACCTGTTGCAAGCGGATGTGTTCGCGTGTGTGTTTGTGTGTGTGCGCTTGTGTCGGCATGCCACAAGGCTGTAACATGGAGATGGGTGTCTTTAAATACCAGGAGGCCGTAAAGCAGTATGCTTGAAATGTTGGCTCTCATTAGCGGGCGATGCGACCCGGAGCGTGACTGTTAATTAGGGTGAGCTGTGGCCCAGTAATATTACATGCCTCCTACATTCTCTCCTTTGATCAGCTTGTTTCAGATGCCGCAGTTTCTGATACGTGGGTAGTATCGGTGGTGCGCACACACACACACACACACACACTACCTACACGGCAGGTTAGCCCCTCTCATGTCTTCACTCTGTCTCCTAATGACATCCTGCCTTTTTGGCCCCAGGCTCTTCCTGACTCGGTTGGGTCACAGCCTGTCAGTTCATCTCCTGCTCTGTGTGCATTCTTTAATCAGGTCTGTCTTTCTCACAGTGCCGCTAGATGTGATAAAGAACTATTTCAGGAACGCGCTTCCCCTAATCCCTAACCATAAGCTGGAAATGTTTCATGGCAACTCCAAGAAACTTGCAGAGTGTGTGTGTGTGTGTGTGTGTGTGTGTGTGTCTGTGCGGCTCTCCGGAGCGCTCAGGATTCCTCTTGGGAATTAGCAGCCGTCTTCCCGGAGGCGTGTCATCAGTACAGAAAGGATTTTAGTCCTGGGCAGTAGATGTGTGGACAGGCGGTCAGGATGTGTGGTGGCGGACTGGATCTGACAGTCAGTTAGTTCATGAACAGGCAGGTACTTCACAGGAGTGCTATTGTGTCACATAAAGCCCCTGAAGTGCAGCGCAGCGTTGAAAATACGAGCATCAGCGCCAGAGTCTCTCTTTCTCTCTCTCTCTCTCTCTCTGTCTCTCTTACTGTCAGTGATTTGAAGTGAGGCAAAGCCTTGACAGCTGGTAGCAGACGTCTCCCTTGGCAACAGATTCACTCCCACACTGCACTGCGGCGGCGTTTTGGGCCGCGGCCTGTGCTCGCTGCTGCTCAACTTTCTTCCCGTGTGGAGAAAGGGAGGGAGAGAGTAGAGGGAAAGATACAGCAGAGACGGGGGAGAGGCGTGGCAGCCTGTGAACGCATTTCAGTACACTCCACTTGTTTGCCAGCGCTGTGTACCATGATTTGTCAAACCCCTTGAGTAGACTGGGACCGGGACTAGTTCCAGGGGGTTAAACCGGACCTCCTGATCCACATCCTCCTGAGTGTGTGTTCGAAGGCGACCCTCACACCCACTTGTGACCCTGCCTGACCCAGTCATCCCTTTTGTGTCTGCTGGGGATTATCCGGCTGTAGTTTAAATCCTTAGAGACGAGGCTCCTGTTAGACGTGCAACACGGGGTGTGCTCTTAATTACTGCAACGCTCCAACTGCATTACACTGATTCTGATTGTCAATTCACATTTGTGTCATAAGGTGCATGCCTGGGTTTCTTCAACTTTTCCAGCATGGTACCTAAAGTGGGACCCAGACACATTCAAGCAATATTCCACTTAGTTTAACATGGGGGTTATTTGGCACTTGACCACCATGAAAGCCATAATATAATCTACTCATCACGATCGGATTCAGCTGGACGAGTTTGTAGCGTTTGGATTTTTACTTACTTGAATGAGGCCACAAAAATAACCTGAAAAGTTACATTTAACACACAGATTCAACAACATGTCCCGCTTTTAAGACAATAAAGCAGTCCTGGGTCCATCGTCATTTTGCATTTCTATTCTTGGTTTACACTAAAATTAGTATTTAAAAATAAAAGTAGATCCGGTTTCCCAAATAGGAAGTATCTCTCCTACATGGTATTCCTGCGCTATGTTCTAAAACATTGGTCCCACAGTCACAATAGCGGGATCTGTTGTAGAATATGTTCACGAACGTGTTAAATGTCAGTTTTCAGGCTATTTTCATGGATTCATTCAAATGAATGGGAAGTAAAAATCCAAACTTATCCAGCTGTATCCGATCTTGGTGAGTAGTTTATATTATAGTTTTCATGGTGGTCAAGTGCCAAATAACCCCCATGTTAAAACTAAGTGGAATATTGCTTTAAAACTTACTAGCAACACTGCAGCAGGACCTAAAAGAGCAAAGGCCTTGGCCTCTAAGCCATAGTCTAAGAAATGCTGTGGTCTGTGGTGTTAGTGGGTGTAAAGTTGAAACAAACAGTATGTATCACTCTTTGGTTAGGGAAATATCTAATTAGATATCATATTTCAAACTTGTGTACAATTCTCAGAAAGGTTCCCACAGCTGATTCTTGATTATAAGGCGTGTAAGTGGCATAAGGTCAGCTGACATTTCCATATAGCAGTTCAGGGAAATAGAGACGCAACTTTTTATGGTGGAAGCAAACATTACTATGAAAATGACCCATGAACCATTGTGTTGGTGCATGTTTGGTCAGTTTATAGGTGTGTGTTTATGTACGTGATCGTTTCATGTTAGAATAACTTCCCCCTATGTCAGGCAGACAGGGCTCATTTATGAGACTGGGAAGTTTCTCTCAGTAACTCTATTGGGACTAATTGGGACTTGTATTACATAAGCAACTTGTATGAAACCAGCAGAAATGCCTCAGCACATCAGGAGTGTGTAGCCATCCAATAAGACTAGATTTGAAGCTCTCACATTGTGCTAAAAATGTCTGCAGATACATATTTCGCCTCAACTTCAGCATCCCTCCAAGACTGACAAGGTTACGCAAGAACGGTTGAGACAAAGTTATGTCAGTCCGTGTTCATTCCTTGTGAAAGCTACATGAAAAACGTATACTTTCGGTGATAATTGCGTATCGAAACTTCTTCCCCCCGCTTTGTGATATGCATCAGGCATATTGCAAAGAATGTAGGGAACTTAACAAATGTCACCACAAACACGCACACATGCAATCACAGACACTGACACACACACACACACACACACACAAAAACGCCCCTTCTCATATTTGTTTTCCATCATTGTGGCAGTGCTGACAGACTGGTGGTACGTCAAGTTAGATTGGTGTTACTCCTCCAGACGTCTGCCTCTCCCCCGCCTTCTGTGACTTTCTACTCTTTCCTCTCTATTGTGCTGGTGAGAACGGCCTTAGCTGTATTTGTACAGAGGTGATAAGGATGACATTAGTTTATTGGTGGCGCCTTTAAGGGTGCGTTGAACTACATCATTTGAATTCACAACACAGCGCCACTGTTTACGATACTGTTTTCTTCAGTGTACACTTAATGATCCTCTCTGTCCTGAGTCTTTTAGAGCTTTAGTGCGTCATCTGTCAAGACAAAGAGGCAGACTGGTACAGCAAATTTTCCAGTGTGCCAATTATTTGGAGTTGACAAGTGTTGACTGGAGAGTTGTTTGTCCACTCACTCTTAGAGCAGATATGGCTCTGGGGTGGCTGTTCAAAACTATCTACAAGTGTTAAATTAACTCTGATGGCGCGGGCTTATATAAGCACTGTCACAGTGTTGATTCTTACGCTCTCAGAGGTAAATTAACACTGACGATTTTGCTGCGTGTGTGTCCAAAGGCTATACTTCTGGGATGTTAAGGAGGCAAGGGCATGCTGTCTTTCACTGCCTTCTCCCTCAGTGCACAGATATTAACTCTTGCCCACTGGTGTTGACATTGGCTTGGCAGTGTCACCCAGCTGCATGATCCACGGTAAATAACTGAAATTGCCTGCCCAGTTTTGAAAAAAAACAAAACAGCAAGGCAAATGTTCTCTGTATTCATTTTCTTCATGTTAGCATCTTTACTAAAAAATCCTGTACTGAAAATAACTTCACACACATCACTACTGTTTCAAGGCTGAAACCGGGAATCTCACCAATGGCCAGAATGCGGTGATTCTATTACAAGCAAATAAAGTTGGTGTTTTTGAGATATTAATAGAATGTGCAGTATGCAGAGACAAGACGCTCCATAAAATGGAAAAATGCAGTAAAAATGTTTACCCTTCAGCTGAATTGCTCATGGAAATGCATGAGTCATAGCAAATGATACTATTGAATCCTCCATACCAAGACAGTGAGATCGCACACAGTAAAAATTCTGGACAGTCGAGAAGGGGTCGGCCAGATCTGGTTCAAGGGGTTTTTCATTAGTCTTTGTTGGTTTTAATCTTGATCTCTGGTAATCGAGTAAGATTAGTCCATTGCCCTTAAGTCTTAATCTACACGAGCCACTAACAAATTGATACATCTGTGTTTTACGACAATGATCTCACGCTGTGCTGCTCTTGCTATCGATGCTCGCCCTGCCCTCGACTCTGCCTCTCCTCTTCTTTATGACCGTTAAAAATGTCACATAGGATCATATAAGTCTTTCTCACCTCTCGTCACTCCCTACCTTTGATTGCTTAATGTCTTAATCCACTCCCCTCATATATGATTTGTGTGTGTATGGGTGTGTCGAGCCTGTGGTTTTTCATCTATAAATGAGTTTTGGTTACCAAGTGATAAGGACATTAGGTCAGGCAGGGCCGTGTACACTCTGTCACACTGTGTTCCTGGAAAATAATCGAATCACGTTCAGAATCTGATATTAGTCTTGGTTCTCTCACGACTTCCTCATGCTTTTGAGACACCTGGTTGAAGAAAGCTGTTTGCGTAAGGCGTCCACCCATCTGGCTGTACATAGCTTGCTCCCTCTCATGGCTGCTGAAAGGGGGCTGTGAATGTAATCAGTCAATGCATACAGATGAGGAACTGAGGTAAACAGGCTAAGCCATTATCAAAGACCTCCTACTGTTTGTACCGCTCCTCAAGCTGCCTTGTGGCTTTGTCTGTTCCCCCGTAAACACACGGAGAAGAAGGAGAGTGGGAAGAGGCTAAGTGGGAACAGGCGTCACGACAGCACACTTAAACAAATAAGAGACAGTGTTTTCCTGTAAGATGGTCAAATGAACTTGGCTGCACTTGTGACTGACACATCTAGGTGCAATAAATAGTCCTCATTTAGCTCTAATCTGTTGAGTCACACCATTCGTCAACTTTTTGACGCATTAAGACACGACCATATTGTTTTCCGCGACTGCAGCGGAAACCCACTTTACCTTAAGGCAAAGCTACAAAATGTGTCATCAGACGTTTTACTGACCCATCACCGCTGTCTAATCTTTTACAAAATACTATTTTTGGAATGTCAGATGTCTAACAACAGAGGTTCAGATTTTCGCGTCTAATTCTATTCACCTACGCAGCTGTCATGTGGAAACCATGTAACTCCAATTTTAGCGATTTTCATGTTTCAACTTCAGCTGAAGGATTGCATGCTCCTCTATGGGATGAGACAAACACTATTACCTTGCGGCATAGATTTGCATATTAATAAGGAAAAGTGATTTTCTTGAAACTGCTATAACTCCTTAATGGTTTAAGACACAGATTTCATATTAATATTGCCCATGTGTTATGTGGAGACAAGTACATTGACATAGAAATATTTGCTAATTAATGCATTAATTAGCTTAATTAATGACCTCATTAGCATAACATCGTATGTTTAACACATCATGGTGATTATGGCGGGACATTAGGCAGCTCAAGTGCCTCTTGTTTTTGTTGTCATCATAGATTTGGCCTCCCTAACTTTTTTGTGAGATAGTGGTGTGTCTAGCAGAGAGGAGATGGTGATCATGATCATGTTTTTTTTGTGTGTATTTTTTTGGCTGCAGGAATGACAACACCAGATCCTACCACACATTACCTCAGCACCAATGGGGGGACAGAGAAGGAGCCATCCTCCACTCCCTCCCACACAATCTTAACCACAATCCCAAGCTCAGCTTCTACGCTCCCACAAACAGAATCCTCCACAATATTAGGAACCACCCTCCAACCCAGCGATTCTACATCTTCACCAGCGTCCACAGAGTCCTTCACCACCTCAGTAGTGCCTACAACTAAAGAGACTACCCTCAAATCTGATACAACAGAGTCTATATCTGAGGAACCAACCACCACACCGAGAGAGAGCACAATCAGTCATACAGTTTCGACTGAAACAGGAAGTACCTCGTCACCCAGCACACATACCAGTACAGAGGGGACTTCCTCTGTCCCGCTCACTGAGTCTAGCACCCCTCACTCCACCACCGCCCCGGACATTTCCTCCACCACTGCGTCTGAGGAGAGTTTTACCACCGGCCCAGTTGACTCCACGTCAACTCCGTACATTGGTACAACCCCGTCCACTACAAGGCTTCCATCCACAACTAGTGAGATAAATTCCGCCGCACCTGACAATACCACTCACATCACACCCACAAAAAATACAGAGACTCGCCCTACCACCTCACCCACGAATGATAATAAAACTACACATGTAGCTAGCACAGAAAGACCTGCAGACAGCAATACTGCCATGCAGGCAACTACAACCACAGCAACCCCACAGACTAACGACACAACTACAACCACAGTAACCCCACAGACTAACGACACAACTACAACCACAGCAACCCCGCAGACTAATGACACAATTATAGTAACCCCGCAGACTAACGACACAATTATAGTAACCCCACAGACTAACGACACAACTACAACCACAGTAACCCCACAGACTAACGACACAACTACAACCACAGCAACCCCGCAGACTAATGACACAATTATAGTAACCCCGCAGACTAACGACACAACTATAGTAACCCCACAGACTAACGTCACAACTATAGTAACCCCGCAGACTAATGACACAACTATAGTAACCCCGCAGACTAACGACACAACTATAGTAACCCCGCAGACTAATGACACAACTACAACCACAGCAACCCCGCAGACTAACGACACAACTATAGTAACCCCGCAGACTAATGACACAACTACAACCATA
The DNA here is from genome assembly GCF_048128805.1 of Centroberyx gerrardi. Lineage (NCBI taxonomy): Eukaryota > Metazoa > Chordata > Actinopteri > Beryciformes > Berycidae > Centroberyx > Centroberyx gerrardi. The sequence continues at coordinate 25,455,555 of NC_136003.1, forward strand.
GTAACCCCGCAGACTAATGACACAACTATAGTAACCCCGCAGACTAATGACACAACTACAACCATAGTAACCCCACAGACTAACGACACAACTAAAGTAACCCCGCAGACTAATGACACAACTACAACCACAGCAACCCCGCAGACTAATGACACAACTATAGTAACCCCGCAGACTAATGACACAACTACAACCATAGTAACCCCGCAGACTAATGACACAACTACAACCATAGTAACCCCGCAGACTAATGACACAACTATAGTAACCCCGCAGACTAATGACACAACTACAACAGTAACCCCGCAGACTAATGACACAACTATAGTAACCCCGCAGACTAATGACACAACTATAGTAACCCCGCAGACTAATGACACAACTATAGTAACCCCGCAGACTAATGACACAACTACAACAGTAACCCCGCAGACTAATGACACAACTATAGTAACCCCGCAGACTAACGACACAATTATAGTAACCCCGCAGACTAATGACACAACTACAACAGTAACCCCGCAGACTAATGACACAACTACAACCATAGTAACCCCGCAGACTAATGACACAACTACAACCATAGCAACCCCGCAGACTAACGACACAACTACAACCATAGTAACCCCGCAGACTAACGACACAACTACAACCATAGTAACCCCGCAGACTAATGACACAGCTACAACCATAGCAACCCTGCAGACTAATGACACAGCTACAACCATAGTAACCCCGCAGACTAACGACACAACTACAACCATAGCAACCCCGCAGACTAACGACACAACTACAACCATAGCAACCCCGCAGACTAACGACACAACTACAACCATAGCAACCCCGCAGACTAACAACGACACAACTACAACCATAGTAACCCCAGAAAACACCACAGCCATAGTAACTACAACTACACTAACCACAGAGACCACTAACACATCTTCCGAAGTTCCCGCACCTCCTCCTCCTTCTCCCACCACGTCCATCACCACAGACACAACCAATAGCACAGAGGTGACTCCACCCACAACCGGATCCCCACCCTTTCCACCTGCTTCCATCTCCACCTCCAGCTCTCTCCCTACTAACACCTCCCCAGGCAGTAGCACCGTAGTCCCCACTGGAACTACCACCTCCCCTAGTCCCTCAACAACAACCTCTGGAGGTAGGACTAATAACATGATGGGTGCTATTTCGCACAAAATGATTTACGTGTGACTTTTAATTTACAAGTCGGATAGTATTCAGTAAGTGAGTCGTCACTGTTGGCTGTGTTTTAGGGTCCTTAGTTTGATTCTTACATATGTTTTTTCTATGGTATAGTGACTGACCGCACTGCCGAAACCACTGGTCTGACTGATTCCACTGAACCAACTAGTGGAACGACAACAGTCTTGCTCACCACTGCTCCAACCTCCTTCACCACCGACACTGTCAACCCAACACACACCGCCATGCGGCCAACAGACATGACCACCGCAGCACCCCCACCCATCACCACCCTGGCTCCATTCATAGGTTTGTACCTGTCTCCAAACTGTAAGTGTTTGATGTTATTTAAATGGTCGCCCATGAAGCCACTTGGTGAGATCAAGAAAGAGCTTAAGGCAGTGGTGTCCAACCATGTGCCATCAAGAGCCATGTGTATGCAGATTTTTATTGCAACCAATCAGAACAGCATCTGATTTCACAGATTATCACACCTTCAAGACAGCTGGTTTAGGGTCTGGTGTGATAAAATAATGTATATATTAGGGATGGCACGATATGCTTATCTCACGATACTGTTCGATACACATGTGGTCCAAATAATTTGATACAACCACGATACGATGTAATAAATAAAAGTTCAGTGACAACAAAGCATATTTCTGCGCCACAAAACTTTCTAGCAATGGCACTGGCTTGCTAGAATGTAAACAACAATTTAGAAATGTCATTACAAAGTGCAAATAATATAATTTGGATGGAGAGCTTCTGAAATTGTGATGGTCAAGCCGTCTCATTTGTGATTACTACAGCAGAATAAAATAGAGCTAATATCATGATTCATTTTTCTGACCCACAAAATGTATTGTCACATTTATATTACAATATATTGAATTTTGATATATTGTCCCATCCCTAGTATATATAGTATAAGAGTGGATTTATAGTATAGCATAGGAAGGAGGGAAGAGAAAAAATCAGAGACAAAAATCAGATGGCAGGTTGTTTAATGCATATTTTTTCTTTCAGTGTGTCCTTCCACCCCATGTCCAGTTGAAAGCGTCTGTCTTAACAGCACCTGTCAGTGTCTCTCTGGTAGCTACCTGCAAAATGGCCGTTGCACACAAGGTAAGGACATTGCCATACAGCAGCATTTCTGGTGTGATGATTGATGATGGTGGTGGCGATGAGGCTTTTGCCGAAAGACTTTTGCCCTCATTTCCCCCTGCTTCCTTTCTCCGCAGGCCAAGTGTTCCCGGGCCAGCTTCATCTCACCTCCTTGACATTTCAAAGTGGAATGAGCAACAGGTCCTCAAGGATATTTCAGGACACAGCGGCTCAGATCTCAGCGGTGGTAAGTTTCTGTACTCACAAAGCATGGCGGATACAGTATGTTCTCCCTTCTCAGCGAGTGAACCACATGTTTATTCTACTTCATAGCTCAGAGATGCCCTCGAAAATCAACGGGGATATATAAGGTCGGACGTTGTACAACTGGCGTAAGTGTCTCCTCTTTCTCCTGCACAGAGCAAGACATTATTATCATACCTTATCAAGGGGTTCTTAGCTCTTGTGGTGCTTCTTTATAATTCTCTAGGCCAGGCAGTGTACAAGCAACTGTGAATAACGTCTTTGAAGATACCGATTCCACTCAACAGTCCATTGATGAGGCCATTAAAATGGCCATAAACAACTCACAGGGCGGCGATGGGTTGCTGGCTGATGCAACATTTCTAGGTATGTATCACTAATGCACTACTCTATGTATAACAAGGGAAGGGCAGAACCTGACTTGTATGGGCCACATGTTGCATTAAAGGTCCCATATTGTGGAAAACGGCATTTCCCTTGCCTCTTTGATTATAAAGTTGGAAGTGCTGTGTAAACATTGTGAAAGTATTAGAAATATTAGAAAACAGAGCCTCTAAATGAGCCGCTTGGACTTCCGTAACTTTGTGGCTTCACAATGGTTTGCTCATTATCATTTGTCCTCCTACAACACCAGAAATAATAGGCTAACAAAGCGGTTGAGCAGTTGCCATTGTTTATTTGCCGGAGAGTTTTCCCTACCTGTAGCTGCCGGGCTGTGCTGTCTCGCATTTCACTCTCGAAACGGTTAGCCAATCAGAACAGAGGGTCGTTAATATTAATGAGACTTAAAGACACAGCAACAAAATCAGCCTGCTCTTGGTAAGGCTCAGAGAGATGCTGGAAAATGAACGTGTAAAAATGGATTGAGAGTGTTTTTGGTACATGACACCACACAAACAGCTTTTAATGGACCTCAAGACAAAACAAAACACTGGAGTGTAAAATATGGGACCTTTAATATTTGTAGCAGCATTTGTAGACTCTCAAATGCATTCTCAAATGTGCCTGTTCCCTATATTGTCTGTCTCAGGGACGAACCTGTGTGAGCAGGAGCCAGTTCCCTGTGATCTCTTCACGACTACATGTTCAAATAAAAACGGCCAGGCCGTTTGTTCCTGTAAAAGTGGCTTCATCTCCAGTGTGTACTCAAACACAAGCTGCAGAGGTAACAGTGACTGTTTATCTACTGGATGGATAAATGTGTATCGAATTCATCATGACTGATGTCAGGTTTGAAAAAGCAGACTGTTTCAGTGTTTATTTTTATGTTTGTTGTGTCCTGTACTATAATTATATTGCCATAGTGCTATAGATTATTATAGGCTCATGTATGATGGGAAGAGAGCCGAGAAAGAGAAGCATACACACAGACGAAGGCCCACGGGGTCTGAGCACAAGTTCAAGTGAAATATTCCTGTCTGGCCTACAGTTGAGAGAACTGTAACAGAGAGAGCTTATCCTCATTGAAATACTTTGGTGTGAGAAAGAGGGAGAGAAGCAACAGGGAGAGAGGGAGAGAGAGACTCAGAGACAAGGTCAAGTGCTGCAGACTTTTCTCCAAACTGACCCTTGCCCCTAGCTTCATATATCTCCTTAATTTATTCCTTTGCAACGGGGTCGTTTCCCTGGAAACAAGTGGAAGAATCACAACTCTCCGTCGTCGGAGGGTTGGATTGCTTGCGGCCATAAGAGCAGCTATAAGGAGAGCTACAGACACATGCTGGGTGCTCTACAGTTGCTTTCCCATGAAAAACATAATGTACTATTATGCGCTCGTCACTAATGGTCATCATTCAGCCTCCATTTCAATGCACTGCAAGAGGTTCTCATTACACTCGTGCTCTCGTTTCCCGTGCAGCCAGGCGTACTTCTCTGTCTGCTATGTCTGATACTAATATAGTAGGTTATAGTGTTCTCATTTCAGTCTCTTTGTACAGAACTTCATGTTTCTGTAAGTCATGATGTTTCAACTTCTCTTCATAGCTTGTCCAAGTGGGCAGAGGGCAGAGGGAGACACGTGCCAACCGTGAGTAGCCACATCTGTTTTTTTTCTTATGAAGTGAGTTTCCGTGTCCATCAAGGATTTGGGGAGGGGTTGGGGGTCTTTGAAGCAACTGGCTCCCCCATGTGGATTCAAGGTTAAACTGCATAAAATAGGAACAAGATAGTCAACTATGTGTCTCTAGTAAGGGCCTGAAATGGGAATCTAACTGCTCTTTTGTCTTTCAGATGCTCATTTGGCTACGCTGGGTTCAACTGCAGTGACTGTAAGTTACTGCACAGATTCAAAGGCAAAATGTAGTAGTAGCAGTCGTAAAAGTGCTGCATTGATCCCAAAAATTGATCATATTTGCATTGCATGTGTGTCTGTATATAGCGGCTCTGCTGGCAGTGGTGGTCATCTCCTGTGTACTAGGAGGAGTTCTGCTCATCTTGGTGCTGGCCTTGTTCATATACTGCTGCTGGTGAGCATATTAAAAAAGCAATATCTCCTCCCCACTTCACAAGCCCTCGTATTGATTTACTCTTCTCCTACTGTATGTAATGATCAATCCACAGCTCTCTGGAGAGAACTGCATCTTCTTTATAAACTTTGAACCACATCAATTTAGATATATTCGGCTCATTTCACATCCTCTACTGTCTGTACTTCAGCAGGAGATGCTCAAAGAGAAAGCCTGAGTACAGCAATAGTCCGTACCCAGCGGAGGACTTAAGTGGCCCCTGGCCCATTCAAGGCATCACCCCCATCCCTCGGGCCAACACCAACTGGGATGCAGCCCCTTCCATAGAGATGACAGAGGGGGGCAGCACTCGCACCCTGGTGGACAAAAAGCAGACCAACGGAGTGGTGAGTTTCCATAGATGTTCCTCTGTCGCACTGTAGGCAATCGACCGAACCGCCACAACCTCACAGTGTTGCATACTGTTTCTCATCCACTAACTCAGCATTTAGTCTGTGCTGTCGCCCCACCCCTTTGCATCCAGACTGCACCTGCTTTCTACTAACTAACTCACTGCCACGTTACCACCCTCTGTCACTTCGGAGATAGATTAGACGCTTTGATCAATCCTATGCTCACCAGTATGTTACTCCAGATCATCCACAATGTATGTAGCGCTACCACGTAGCTCACCCCACACTCCCTGCTTTGCCTGACTCCCAGTGTGTTGGTTTAGGGGCTTCACATGGCGCAGAAAGGATGGAAAAAGGTAAGGCACGGCTTTGCTTCCAAACTTTGATTTGCCACTATGCCCCCCTGCTGATGATTTAGACAGGCCACAGTAAGAATAATGATGGTGTGATTTTCAGGGTGATGGGAGGCTTCATGAACACTGTGAGGAGACTGTAAGGGGAATTTCTGATTGTTGTGGAAAGCCATGAATAGTTATCATTCTCATTGCATGTTGGTGACTGTCATTGCTTGTGTGTGTGCACATTCTTGTGTGCATGTGCGAGTTCATGTGTCTGTGTTGGCTTCTGTGAGTGTTTGTGCATGTGTGTGTGTGAAGTCCCTGTATCTCGAAGAGACTAATAAACTCAATGGTTCTGCTGACATTTCAGTCGGGGTCATACGATCTGAACCCAGACGGAATGAAGACCTTCAAAGGTAAAAACCCCTCCCGATACTCCTACCTGGTTCAAGGCCATGAGAACCCCTACTTCTTGCCAGGAGATGACAAGAAAGACTGAACGTCTGGGGAGTCGGAAAGGGAGTCCATGTGGAAATGAAGAATACCGCACAGAAACCGATCAAAGAAGTCACTGAATTGAAACTCTGGGAATATGGGCACATTGTTTTCCTGAGCAGGACACAATACTGTCTCAGCAATGGCAGGTTATTTATCAAGATACATGGGAACTTGCTTGGATTGACAAATCACAAAGGACGTCAAATCAAGACTCTAAACAACCACCAAAGAGATTCATCCGTCGCTCATGTTAAATACAAACAAGAATTTTTGAACAATTTTTTAATGAGATTGTGTGTATCATATGTCTGTTCTTTGGAGTGAGCTAAATGTTACTGATCATAACCAGTAGATGTCGCTATTGTTCAGTATAATTCCCCTACACCTCTTAATGGAACAGGTGACTTTTGTATGCTTTAAAGAAATCATTCCGTAGTTTCAAAATGAACATAGTAATGCTGTGTGATTAATATCTTGCTAATTGCACTTAACTGTGTATCACGTTTACCACATGTTTTGCTGGGAAATCAAAGGTAAATGGAGTGTGAGAGTGTTGGGGCTTTTGGGTCTGCTAGACATTTTACTATATGATTGTTTATTAGAAAAACTAACTTTTGAATGGCTAAAGGGGCTGGATCCCTGGTTTGGGGTATTTCTAAAGGGATTTATTTTGTAGCAGTCTGGAGCTGAGTACCGTCTCTATTTGTGTGCATATGCTTCCCTGTTGAAGCTGCTGCACTTGCAAAATGTGCCTGTTTTGATGGTCTGTTTGAAGAATAGGAAACATTATGCAAAGCCCGTGATAAAGCCTGTCTCTTGGATGTGCCAATTATCACTTGTATACATTTCTTTTGAAAACATGAGCCTGAAGTCTCTTATGTATGTTTGTCCGTGTGTCTCTGAGACAGTGCACTATTTTATAAGTGTGTAAACTTTTGTAAATAATAAAAGATCTTTTGGCAGAGAATGTATGTGTATGCAATGGAAATAAATTAATTAATTTAAACACGACACACCTTGTTTTGTTATTACTGATGGATGTAGTAAATATGACTGCATTATGTAAGTGCTTTAACAGCTTCATCATCCCCTAATTCAATCTTTTGTGTCCTTCTGAGTGTTTTACAGCAAGATTTTATTTGTGTGCCGGTAAGCATTAGCTGTGTAGAGTAGAGGGAGGTACAGTGAGTTCATATGTGACTCATGTGGACAGGGTTGGAAAGGGCCCTAACTCTCGGCCAGTCTAAATCTCTGAATTCGTCAAAGCACCAAGACTACAGATCCTTCACTGACCTTGCAGACCGTGTAATAGGACACTGCCAGATACGGCTAATGTGGCTGCCAAATAACGCTGTCTTAAGAAAAGCTGCTAGATCCACAACCTCACATTTGCGATGGCATGTCCCCTATCCAGAGCCTGGTACAGAGAAACTGAAGACACAGGTTTACAGGAGTAGATCTACTTTAAAAGTTTTAGAATAAACTGTGTCCTCTGAGTCCTTGACAAGACTTTTTCTTCTACCTTCTGTCCCTTCGTTAAGGCCTGCAGCTATTCTCACATGTGTCTGAGAAATCAAATGGAAATCAGCATCTGCAAAGCTTAGGTTTAAGGTGGAGTAAGCAGCTGCTGCCTTTGCAGCATTTTGCCACTCTCATTCAAACTGAATAATATGTGAAAGATTTCATCTGCACCAGTAGCATTGGTGCAGCTCACTCATTATTCATTTCACAGCTGCAGGCTTTTGGATGTAATTGAATGGCCACATTAATCACAGTGTTAATGGGATCATTCCTTTCTGGTTGCCAGGGGATTGATATTATCAGTGCATTTTACTGAGCAGTTCTCCATCTCACTGCCTACTGTGTAGCACCTTGTCACCCTAGAGTGCTAATGCCCCAGTCTGGCCTCAGGACGAGGTCTTATTTTAGTGTTTGTGTAAAACTTGGCTGGCAGTGTGATGCCATGGCATTACAGCCTAGGAGTGTGTTCCTCACAGGCTCTTAAAAGCAGGGATTTGGTTTGCTGGGAGGCTAAAGCTGGCTTTGCCAGGCCTTAATCTTGGGCATTGGGTCACTGGAACACACTCTGACTGGCATACATGGGGCTCAAATCAGGGGAATGATGCACATGTGGTCCCACTGTTGGTTTATGTTTGCATGTGTAGGTTCATATGTGTGTGTGTGTGTGTGCAGAATCCTGCTCTGCAGCTTAATGCCATTGCCAATGGCAGGGTCGGATTTTAACACCCATCTGCCTGTGAGTAAAACCGCACAAATGAAGCAGCCCCAGCTCCTAGCAGGGAGCAGGGAATGCAGTCTAGAACAGTTCACTTTGTACCAGTGAACATTCACTGTCACATTATCTACTATAGCCAAAGTCTGGCTAGAGCCCTGAAGCAACTGACAATGTAATAACTGCTGGATAATGAAATAACTTGTCAAAATGTAATGAGAATGTCTCTCTAAATGGGTCAAAAATGTAATAAAACCTGTTAATGTGATAAATTACATCACATTATTACATTAACCAGCAATATTACTTCAAATGGGGTGTAATGGGGTGTTTTTAGCTGATGATGTAATAATAACAATGACTAATAAAGTAATACATCTATTCTTCTTTTACTTATGATTTATTGCATTATTAGTCATTATTACATCATTAATTACAAATACCTTACATCTCTTATGAAGTAATAAACACTGGTTAATGTAATAATTTGATGTTATTACAGCATCCAGCAATTTATTACATTAACAGGTTTTATTACATTTTCAACTCTTTTAGAAGGACATTTTATTACATTTGACAAGTCATTACATTATCAACTGCTAATCTGTGATGTCACACAGATGGATGATGAATGAATTAAGGAGAATGAATTGAAAAGATGAGAAAGGTGACTGAGAGCAACCAAGAGATCTCTGGATGTGGGTACATGCCCTGTGTTAGAACTGTGGGGACTATTATAAAATAAAGCTCACTTGTGTTCACACAAACATTATGAGTCTAAAAAGTCTCCCGCTCCAGTCCGTGGAGCAGGTCCAGGTTGTACATCTGAGTGACATCACAGATTAGGGAGTTAGCCAAACACTTCTCTTTAATTTCTGCTATAGGGGGATAAAAGTGAACGTTCACTGATTGTTTGTGTCTCTGGATTCGAGCTTAGGCAGAAAGTTGCTCATGTTCACCAATTCTGATTCAACTATCCTAAGCTTCAGGAGTAACATACCACAGTTGTCATGTGAAAACCTTGTGAGTCCACTTTTGGTGATTTTCATGTTTTACTTCAACTGAAGGATTACATGGTCCTCAGTGGGATGAAACAAACTCTATGACCCAGTGAATAAACACAAAATGTCATGTTGGTCAAGATAAAACAAGGCTGTTTTTCCTAGTTCCTGAAAAGCTGACATTGTGGAAATACAAGGTTTTCACCAGACATTAGCGATCTGTAAATTTATAAATTATGTGTGGAATGGAATTCCCCATTAACCTTAGAAGAGTACTTTGAATTTTACACTTCATTTTCTACTTGGGGACCCTTAATCTGTAATGAACACCTCTGTATGCTATGCTGAAGCCAAGCCAGTGGCTCTCCTCTGCTCTGTGGAGGAATTCATTGTATATTGTGCCAAGTCCGGCCCTGTCTGGTGCAGCCCATCCCATCAGCCCACAGGCTCAACTGACTGATCGATAGACCACTTAGCGGCCGTGAGCTACACATCCCAGTCATTTGACCTGCCGGAGCTGTGGGAATGGGCACGCAATCCAATAAGTATCGAGCCACAGAGCAACCCAGCCGGGCCCGTCGACGTGAGGAACTTCCTGCTCCCCGAGTGGCCTTTCTCAGGGTTTGGAGATAAAGAGCCGCTCTGGAGACTCAGCCCGTCTCACTTAGTCAGACACTTGTGGTGAGATAAAGCTGCGGCTCCACTATCTATTGTGCACTGCAGGCTGATTGTGCAAGCGACAACCCCTGCTTACATGTAGGGAAAATAAAGTGTTCTGAGACAGTCTTGAACTGTGTGTATACACCTGCTGACTTCACCTGGATCTATTTTCTCATCTCCTCCCTACTATGCATCCCTTTCATCCTTTCTTCTATGCTGTCTCAAAAAGAAAAACATACTGGAAGAGGGTGGTGAACTAAAGATATCCAAAAATAACTTTTCAACCTGTCATAAAGATTTGTGCTGCAAGTTACTCAAAAGAGACATGTGTTACATGCTACATATTACAATTAAAATAATAATTATATGGCAATGTCACTTTCTGTGGAGAGCAATGACTTATATACGATTAGATATGACTTTTGGCCAGCAACACACCTAAAAAGACTTGGGCCACCTTGGTAAATACATTTGGCAATGCAGAGGCTACAAATTTTGTCTAAAATGTTTCTTTTTAAGTAATCTGTGCTTCCATTAGGGAAAGGTTATGATTTGGGCTTTACAACAATAGAGTTACTGCAAAAGTTTACCTGGAAGCTTTTAAATAAAACAGATACGAAACTTACAGAAAATAATAAAAAAAATGTTAGCAACAGGATTAGCAACTCAAGGAACAGTAACTCAAAAGTAGCTGGAGCAAGTATACAGTTAATATATTGACTCATTAGGATGATTATAATAATATACTCTTCAGAGCAGGATGACCTACCACTAACACCATTCATAATCAGTTACATATATCTGTCTAATCCTTTCTGGGCTTTGATAGCGCTGGAGTTCAAGACAATATTACAAGCTAATTATCACTTGTAAGATTCTTTTTTTTTATTTTCAAGCACATAAAGATGACAAAAACCGGGAATATTATAGATGTGGTGCTGGGACACCACAACCAGCAGGGAGATTTCTTGACTGCAGCAGATGGAGACGAGAGTTTGCAAACACTCAAGTTTACAATGCATGATTGCCAACAAAACAATCTAATAAATTCCTGCCAAAAGGCCCACAAAGGAAGCAGAAGCCACCTGCTCTACTACTTTATAGCAGTGAAAGACTAGAATTTCCCCCCTCTGTTGTTCTTGTCCTCCAATTCTCTGTCCCTTTCCTCTGCTCAATTTTCTCTCCCTCCCTCCCTTCTTCCCCTTCTTCCGTCTCTGTTTTGTCACACAGGAGGCTGTAATTCACTTTCGCTAATGCGGCCCTGCAGAAGCCAGCGGAGTATATAAAACTATGAAACACTTCCCAGTAACCTTGGCTCCCCGGCTGACAGCTGCCAAAGAAGCTCCACGGTCCTCCTCAGCCTAACACCTCCTTGATATAAGTATAAATCAGGGGTGTAGTGGAGGGTGAAGCCACCTAAACTCAGCTCACACACCCTTTTGATTCACAGAAAACAGTTTGTGCTCCTTTTAAGACTGACATAAATCTGAATGAGGTAAATTCATGAATGTTTTTCTGAAAGTATAATTGAATTTTGTCTATATTGCTGGGCTTTTGCCTTTTGATGATCACCGACTGGAGTTCATATACCCACCTTTTTATTTACCACTACATCACTACATGATGACACCCCTCCCCTCCATCTAATCGTCTCTTCATCCTTCATTCAGCCACTCAGCATCTATCTCACTCTTCATATCCTTAGGCTCCTCTTGCCTTTTATCTATCAACTAACAATCACTTTCCACTTGGTGGGAATGCCTGCCATTTCAATGACATTTCTATTAAAGTGGTAAATATTGCAATTAAAATGATGTAAGGCGGGACCTACAGTCAAAAGTTTGGACACACCACATTTTTCTTTAATTTTACTATTTTCCCACATTTTAGAATAATAGTAAAGACGTCAAAACTATGAAATAACACAAATGGAATTATGCAGCGAACAGAAAAGTGTTAAACAAATCAAAACTATCTTATATTTTAGATTCTTTAAAGTAGCCGCCCTTTGCCTTGATGGACAGGCAAAGGCTTTGGAAAGAAATTCATACACAGGCATCAACTTCACTATTTATATTTGTCTAAGAAACACATTTCAAGCATTTAAGCATATGCCTTTAAGCCTCAAAATGGCTTTAAGATAATGCAAAACATTGTACATTCAGTCAAGTGTGTCCAAACTTTTGACTGGTAGTATAGTGTTGGCTTTACCTTGAATGGTTAAAAAAAAACAAAAAACTAATGGATTCACACTCTTTTCCTATCCATAACTTCTAATCTGATTGGCTACAACCTGATTTGTTATCCCCCCCCCTCCTCCTCCTTGTTATCTGAGGCAGTAGAGGAGAGTGGAGCTGGAGGCCTTGGAGGAGGCTGAGTGCCAGCAGCTAATGCAGTGCAGAGCCAGACAGACAATCATATTGATGACTGTTGGAGGCTGGGAGAACGGTGAGAAAGACCCGGCGCCGAGCGGGCATTAGTCTGAAAGGGCATTAAGCCTTCCGGTTCCTAGACAAACAGCAGCAATCTGATGAAAGGGAGAACAGTAAATATGATTGCAGTTAATATCAGGTGCTTCAGCAGAGCCTTGGAGCGAGAGCGCTGATACCTTGAGCTCCCTCCATTAATCCTCCTCAATTTTGAAGATCAAGTACAGCCCAAGTTCACCCCAGAGAGTAAATACCACATCAGGTGACAATGACTCACCACAAATTAAATCAGTGTCTCACAAATAGATGAAGTAGAATCTACCCACACTGTATATATAGCGTATATACAATAAAAGAAAAGAAAACTACTACCAATTTCTCTACAAAGGAAAGTGTTTGTGGATTTGTAGCTGTGCCTGTAGCGTGTGTATGGTAAAGCTGCTGAAACCTAGCTGATCCCAAGCACACTCTGTCTGCAGTCAGTCTTGTCTGCTCTCATTTATCTATTTATCTGCCTGTTTTTGTTTACCTTGTCTGAACCAGTAAGTCATGCAGTTCTTGGTGGGTGGGGGCTTTGGTGAGAAACTGAGTCATGCTCACTTTAGGGGCCTTTTTTTAGGCTACTATGTGTCACAAACACCTCTTCTGCTGCATTTGTGGAATAAAGTGATATGGGCTGTTACTCTACTGTACTGTAATTGGCCGTTTGGTTCCTGCAGTTTGCATCCCCTGTACATATATATATATATATATATATATATACATATATATATATATATATGATGCTATGTACTTATCACACTAGATCTACTGTCTTGTTCAGAGTAGATCTGCAAAAGACACTGAATCTCAGCATTTAAGCCACACAGAATGCGAGGACAGCTGATATCAGGCAATACAGAGTTTATAGCAAAGGTGTCTAAAGTGGGACACATGTCAAAATATTTTTAGCTTGCAATGGTTGATATGAAATCAATCAATATTTTGTCAATAAAGTGGTATGGCCCAAGCTGACACTTCTATTCCAGAGCGACTTACAGATACAGTTAGTGAGCAGATAGGGGTTCAGTGTCTTGCTCAAGGACACAGAGTCAGGTCACATGACTGGTGATGGTCACAGTGGCTGCTGCTGTGGTCAAACCTGTGACTTTCCCCCCATGAAGGGACGGTCTGTCTAACCACCAGGCCTCCCGGCCACCAGAGAAAATATCTTGAGGATATCAGCTCTAAGATTATCCATTTATCAGTTCTATAAATAATCAATGTCTAATAGCACAGGCATTTTGGGCCCACCATCCATGTTTTGTTTTGGCACTTGGCTCACCATGAGAAAAAGTTTGGCCATGTCTGACATGTACTGTAGTTTCCATAGTGAGTAAAATGCTTAGTTTCCTTATTCTGTGATAGTATATCTATAGCACATCACAGAATAATGACTCAAAGCATTTCCACAGAATGTATAGAATGTGTATGTACTAATATGTATTATCTGATTTCAGCTGTCCATTTTAAAGAGACACCAACAGGTACAATAGTTGCACACACAGACGAATGTCCAGAAATTGTGATGCTCGATATGTGTGTGCAAAAAAGAAAAACTGAGATATTTACGTAATATAACATTTTATCTACAGTTTGAGTATTGCAATACTGTTTAGCACAAAGTTATTAAACTCAAAAAATAGCATTTCATGACATTTCTGCTTTGTTATACAGCATACAGGGGAATGAAAAGAGAGATGCAAGAGAGGGAATGGACGTTAATGAGGAAGTCTTGACCTCAACTACTGTAGTTTCCATAGTGAGTAAAAATGCTTGGTTTCCTTATTGTATTGTATGTGCACTTTACAACATTTGTTTTGAAAAGTGCTATACAAATAGTGTATTGTTATAAGCAGTATTAGTATTCAGTGATATAGCATGCACAGTATATCAGCTCTATAGTACACCACAGAATACTGAGTCAAAGCATTTCCACAGACTCTACAGTGTGTGTCCTATTATCTGATCGCAGCTCTGGCCATGCGGTCCCTGCGGAGCAGTCGGAGCACACGCAGACCCAGTTTGTGGGGTCAAGAGACATCCTGGACCTCCTGCCCCGCCCCAAAATGTGTACATCAGGCCAGCCATCGCCGCTCCCTAGAGGAGGGAGGAGGTTAGCAGATGCCTCTGAATCAATTTGGCCAAAGACCCATAACGACCTCTGCTGTAATTAATGGGAGTGTTTGGAGTGTAGGACACACCCCCACACCCCCTCTGCCCAGCTGACCACGCAGAGATCACCGCTGTCACTGCACTGTCACCCACACTTGTAACAGATCATGACTGGAAATGGTGGTGTGTATGTGTGTGTGTGTGTGTGTGTGTGCGCAGATGTGTCTGTTTGCACCAGTCCATTTATACGTGTATATATGCTCACATGATGCAACAATCTAAAGAGATGTGAAATCTAACTTGCAGTGATAGAAATATGGCATTATGTGATGTAGTGGCAAATAAAAAGATGGATAAACTGTAAGAGCTCCAGTTGGTGGTCATCATTAGTCAAATAACCACCAGTATAAACAAAAATCAATTATATGAAATTATATTTTCATAAAAAAGCGATAATTTCTGTTTTTCTCCTTAATACATGCTATCTTTGATACTCCTTACTACCACATATACTATGAATTTATATCATACTCATACTTATTTATGTCATGTTATTTATGTTTGTTTTACTTGAGGTTTGAGGCCAAAGCCTTTTTTATCAATAATAAAATATGTTTTGAAGTCATTTTGAGGCGTCTTGGTGGTGAAGGTGTATACAGTGTGCTAAGCATTGCAATACTCAAAATGTAGAAAAAAATTGATTTTTTTGCCTAACCCCTGTTGTTCATTTGTACCTGTTAGTGTCTCTGTGAAAGTAAACACTGTAATGAACCGTGAGCGTGTTATCTCTAGGATTTCGGACAGTTAATTGAATGTTTTTTGTTTGAAGATGTTCATCCGGAAGTTTGCTTTAACCTTTACTCCCAGATAATAACTGCTAACAATAGTATACACAGTAGTATTCACAGGCCCAGCTCCCTGACATATACTGTATAACCCTGGGTGTCACAGTGTCCACAAAGCCAGTCAGCCACCTCATCATCAACAGACCAGCTTGGAACATTGTCTTTCTTCTTTTACCTTTTATTCGACACTTGCTTGTGTCACACACATCAGTACTGTGCAACACAAATTAACAACATATGTGACTTCTCTTTTAATTCGCTTTAATTGAATGAAAACTAATTGAATGAAAACTCAAGGCGGGCGTCTGCGTGTACGGGGGCGTGTTTGTCTGTGCGGATCACTTCTTCATACCCCCAGGACCCAAGGGTGGTGGTGGTGGGGGGGGGGGGGGGGGTCCCTTAACACAAAGGCAAACTGGCAACACCCCAATTACCATGTGAATGAGGGGGGGGGGCTTCATTCAGATGCTGTGTGTCCTCTGTGTGAGCTACATGCAGGCAGACAAAGAGCGAGCAGCCGCTATGTAGCTGGATAGGCTGCCACAACTGTCTGACTCAGGGAGGGGGGGGAGGGGATCTCTCTCCCTCTCCTTCTCTCTCCCTCTCTCTCTCTCTCTCTCTCTCTCTCTCTCTTTCCCCTATCAAAGTCAGCCTATCAGATGCTTTTAGCCACCTTACAGGCCAGAGGGGGGAATCAAACCAAGACAGAAGAATAAGGGGGCAAAAGGCTTCGATTCAAACAGCCGTGATCGTATCTACAGTATTATGTACATGGAGAGCAATACAAGATCTCAGCTTTCAGCTGCGGTCTTCACCCACTGATGTTGTGGACAGAGAGAGAGAGCATGAGAGATGTAAAGGGAGGGAGGGAGGGGGGTACGGGGAGGGGCTGAGAGAGGCAGAGAGAGAGAGAGAGACAGAGAGAGGGAGAGAGAGAGAGGGGAAGAGGCGGACACTCAGTAGCAGCAGGTTTGTGAGAGCAGCAGCCGGAGGAGGAGGAGGAAGGAGGAAGGAGGAGGAGGAAGAATCAGAGCGAAAGAAACAGTGTGGCTGCAGTCAGGAGGGACACACACACACACACACACACACACTGAGAGGGAGAGAGAGAGAGAGAGAGAGAGAGAGGAGGAGAGACAGAGAGAGAAGGTAAGAAGGCAAATGCTATCCTGTACATTTCTGTCCCCGTTTTGTCGGCCTAACGCCTCTCTTATTTCCAGCAGGATGCGGGGGGGGGGATGCTCTGCTATCTGGTGTGTGTTGTGTTGTTGTTTTTTTTCCCTCTGTCTGCCAGCTGACGACATGCTGTATGTGGGGAGAGTACAGCGCCGTAGCACTGCAGAGTGATGCAGAGAGATGGAGGAAAGGGAAGGAGGGAGGGAGGGAGGGAGGGACGGAGGGAGCGGCAGCATTCTGCTCCACAGACACGAGGAAGTGAGGATAGACAGAGAGAGAAGAGAGAAGAGAGAGCGGAGGGGAAAACAGAAACACAGAGGGGGACAACAGACATCTGAATTGGCTGGCTGTGCTTTTCTGTGTGCTGTGTGGCGGTGAGGAGGCAGTGAGGGGGTGGAGGGGGGTGGGGGGGGGTGCTGCTGCTATTTGAGCGGCACTGCGCGGGGAGCGTGTCAGCTGTCAACACCGGGGGCTTTCCTCCATGTTGGAATTGATATACGATAAGTTTGCATCTGACCACGGCATCTCCTTCCTTATGAGACGAGATGCTGATGATGTGCGGCTTTGTGGGGGCATCTGTGTGCGTCTGTATGTGTGTGTGTGTGTGTGTGTCCAGTGTGGGAGTGTGTGTGTGTTCATGTCACATCTGAGATTCCCCTACGATGAGGTGTAGCTTTTGGTGTTTTGCCATCATCCTTGGCTCGGCTGGCGGAAATTATAGCGAAAAGAGAGAGGTTGGGGTAATCTGTCTCTCTTGCACTGTGTGTGTGTTTGTGTGTGTGTGTGTGTGTGTGTGTGTGTGTGTGTGTGTGTGAAAGGCATGTTGGACGCTGGCCAAACATGCTTAGCTTTGCCTCCCATTACTGTCAGGGCAGTGGATTAGCTGTGTGTGTGCCATGTTCATCCTAGAGCAGGTGAGGAGTCAAGCCAAGATGCTTCACTAAGTACTGACCAAGGCCATTCACTCTCAGCTGTGTGTGTGTGTGTGTGTCATAAGTATCATAAAAGCTTCATATAGATATTCCCATAGATATCCCAGCCACATGTGTGTTGTGTTTGTCTGTGTTGCACATGCAGAACGCACATGCACAAAATGTTCATGCCCCCACACACACACTCACTCTGCTGTTGTAGAGCATGAAGCTGCAGTGCTAAATACTCATACTCCCCTTCTGGTCTTGGCGTCGGTCCTCTCTGGTTAACATTTGGTTCAAATTCATCACTTCCACCATTTGGTGCCTGATTCAGAAATGAGATCTACCAGCATATTGTTAAAGCACGCAGCTCAGAATGAGAGTGTGTGGCGATGAAAGTGGGACAGGAGCAGGGTCGACCCTCGTCATCTGGCAAAGTGAACGATGCAGCCCTCTAAAAGACAACCTGCTCAGAACAGCTTGACCAGACATTTGTTGTTTGGCTTCTGGCTGCCAAGGCGTTCTCACAGCATAGTAGACAATGCATTTTCATAAAGAGCTGTTATATTCGAGGGGGTGTTTCGAATGATCTCTATACCCACACAGGCATCATTATAACCATTCCAAATAGCACAGTTTGTGTTGTAACATCTTTATACATATTTTCGCACCGGATAAACAAGACACAGCAGTATGTCTTGCCTTCATACCTAATGGAAACACAGTGAGCGTGGAAAGGAGGCCTTTTTAAGAATGACCTTGGCTTCTGCTGGGGCTTCCAGCTGATAAATCTCAAGAGACTAATACACTCAATGCTGTCTGTGTCTGTGTTTATGTCTCGGTGTGTGCGCATGTGTGTGTCTGTGTGTGTGTGTGCCCCTTTTTGTGTCTGAGCATTCAAAAAATACTAACCGCGTCCCGTCCCAGTGCAGATTTTTACAGAAAACGACGACAACAGCAGCACAGACCAAAAAAAAACAACGGCATTCCTTGAGGAGAGAGGAAAACTCTCACGCAGCCGGGGTTTATCAATCCCGGCTCAGCGGCAGCATACGGTAGCTGCTCTGTAGCACCCTAAGGAGCTCATATGACTGCAGTCTTGGTGGCGAAGCGTCAAAGAGAGTCCGGGAGGCCTTATGAAACTCTTGGCAGTGTGTGTTGATAGCTGTGAGGGCCCGCTGTCTCCGGCCATAACCACTGGACCGTGTTCAGTTATGTCCTGCTAAACCTACTGACGTCACGACAGAGAGCAAGGGAAGTCATGGGCCTGTGTGTGTGTGTGTGTGTGTGTGTGTGTGAGTGTGAGAGAGAGAAGAGGGTGAAGCAGGGATGGAGCGAAGGAATGTGGATAGATGACAGAAACAAAGGGGCAAAAGGAAAGAAAGAGTGAGAAGGATGTAGTGGGAAGGGAACAGAGCCAGGATGTCTGAGTTTGTGTGTGTGTGTGTGTGTGTGTGTGTGTGTGTGTGTGTGTGTGTGCAGTTATGCCTCTGACTCTCATAGTATAGGCCGCTCCTGTCCTTTTTGAGTGCAGCAGTGTCTGCACATTTGCGTCCAAAATGTAAGCATTTGTTTATGAACGAGTGCATGCACATGTCCATAAATAAGACTGTGTATCCATTTGCTCGTTATCTTCAGGTTCGATCTCCTGTCTAACAAAGGGTCACAGTAATGTAATGATGGCTGAGCCGCCACAGTGACAGCGATCTGCATTTTAACTAATGCGTCTGGATGGATGCTCGGCGGCGGGGGCTGTTATCTGATCAGCTGACTCCTGAGGCTTTTGCGTGACCTCACTGGGGCTCCATCGTGTTTGTATGATCCGCAGCTAAGCTCTTAACTAGATTTCAACCGAAAAAACGTCATTTTCACTGGAGACGAAACGCTAAGTGTGATGTCTGAGTCTATTTCTGGATCGGTGACGTTGGGTGATTTGATGATTAGTTGTGTTTTTGTGGCGATGCTGGATGTGAGGCAGCATGGAATCTGGTGCGGGTTTGCAGAACAAAAATCGAGCTCTTTCAAGGCCTGTTTTGCACACTATAATGAGAATGAACTAGTATCGGTTTCTGCAATCTTTCGTCGTAAAGCCAGAGGTCAGGAAAAAGAGAATGCGGTGAATGAAATATTTTATTAATTTATCTGTAGTCTCTGGCCAGATTTCAGTCATGGCTTCCTAAAATTAAAAGCAAATATTGAAAACACAACCACAGGACAACAATAAGACAGATACACAGCATGTAACAGGGTAACACTTTAGTAGATATTAAAATGAATAGATACACTCACTGGAAAGAAGCACACAGACCATGATGCATATTGTGAGAGGTTCAATGGCGTACGCATACCGGGCCTGTTATGGCTATGGTACAGTATCAGTTTACCATTAGAATATGGAGCAGGTGTGTGTGTCATCCCTACCAGCGCACACTGACCACAACAAAATATGCTTGAATACTATACATATAAACATATAAACATACCGTAGTGCTCCAGTGTGGGTACGACATTGTGTAGTTATGTGGTGAAAACATCAAAACAGCCTCTGATCTTATTATCCCACAGTTACATCACACAGTTTTGTCTCCTAGTCACTCTCCCACTCACTCTTGCCTCACTCCGCCCCCCTCCTTCCCATGATCCTCTAACCCCCATGGGTGCTACTTGGAGGTGCTCCCATGATGTCTCTCTCTGATGACCTCACCCCTCGGCTGTGAAAGCAGCTCCGCGGATGATGTCATCCTCCCAGGACTGTTACTGAACTGTTGCAGAGGGAGACTGTGTTATGCACCACGCTCCTTTGATTGTTTAAAAGCTGCAATTTCCAGACACGTCCATCATCAGTTCAATTATTCAGCAAAGCATCAATTAGCTGCAGTTTTCAGCTAATTAATCTTACATAGCTGAACTTATTTTTTCTGCTTAAATGGCTTTTGTTTTCTTTGTGCTGATTTTGACAGCATCAGTGGTTACAATAACAAAGGGGCTAATGATGAAGTAGTGAGAGATACCAAGGAGGATGATGCTGCTGATGCTGATGGTGATGATGATGATGATGATGATGACATCTTCTTTCACCATTTTGCCCAGTGAGACTCTCCAGTCGTGTTGCCCACTGTGATTGGCTGGTCAAGCAACATGCCTGTCACCTGTCTGCTACACACACACACACGCACATGCACACGCACACACACACACACACACACACACACACACACACACAATCTCTCTCTCTCTCTCTCTCTCTCTCTCTCTCTCTCTCTCTCACACACACACACACACACACACACACACACACTGTAACTGAAACTACATTTGTAAAAATATTTGTAAAAATAAAAACTAAACTAAAACTTCCAAACACACTCTGAAAACTAATTAAAACTAAACTGAAATTGAGATTAAAAAAAAAAAAAAAAATTGAAAATGAGATAAAAATAAAAACAAGACAAAAAAAATCCCAAACTATAACAACCCTGTATCACTTTACTGCTACCTAACCAGTCACATCATGTCTTTAATATAACTCTATTCTTTGCACAGAGGGAGACATAAAATTTTCATCCAGCATTTATTCTCCCCATCTACCAGTTCTGTCTTTCAAGAGATGGGAGGAAGGCAATGGGAGAAAAAAAATTAAAGGGTTTCACTGCCAATGATGATTGTTGGTGACATAAAATTCACTAGTGAAATGAATCTTACTGATATACATCCTCTGTCAGGTATGCTGTCAGTGTAGTGTTTTGGTGAGAGTGTGAGACAGCTACTCCATCATTCCCACAGAAGCATAGCCTTGATGTCGACTTTTTCCCCCCCTTTCTGAGTTATATATAGTTGGGTTAGGAAGAAAATCCTTGCTGCCACACTTGAGAATAAAGAGACTGTCTCTTGTGCTGCTCCCACTGAATTAAAAAAAAAAACGCCTCCTCCCTCCCCCTGCTCCTGTCGCTCCTCTCCTCTCCATCCCTCCGTCTCTCTCACTCTGTAATATTCTCTCTGTTCATTATTCATGAGCTCATTGCTGTCTCTGCTGAAGTTAATCTTATTCTGATTATGTACCATCACAGCACACGGACGGATAGGTTGGAAAAATACGTTGGGTGAGGAGGAGAGAACATATACCTTAGCTTATCAGTCTATGGCTCCAGTGAAGAGGCATTGTAGCTATAATGATGGTCTCTCTGTCTAAAACTATCTATCTCAAGAGATGTTGTTAAGGCCAAATGCAGTATAGATACTTCTGGGTTATAGCTAACACACTTCCAGCTTCTCATTAAGCCTGAAAGATGACAAAAGTCTTGCTATTTTACAGTCTTTTAACAGTGGAAACAGCCAAGTATGTAAGTCACCTTTACGAAAAAGAACTATAATAATCCAAACATTTTAGAAGGATGCTACAAATATCACAGCAAGTCCCTATAGAAATGTTATGGTATTATTTTAGTGAAACCATAAGAGATAATAAAGATCATCACTTATGAAAAGGTCACTTTAAACTCACTCCCTATAGGAATCTTATAGCAATATTATAGTGATATTTCAGTCAGCATAGGTTGGCTCATGAACAGGCTCACAAAAATACAAAATAAATGCTTCGATTTTGTTTAACTGCAGTGTAAAAATGCATGCTTTGAATGAGAATTTCCAAGCAAGAATTTCCACTAAGTGAAAACTATAATTCTATAATAATTCTCTGCTATAATTCAAGTTAGTACCAAATGGGTACTAACATCTGGGCCCTGAATTATGCTTTAGGACCCAGATGATCAGTCAGAATTGATAAGTGAATAGTAGGCTACTGATCTTGCCCTGTACGACATGAGTTCAGTTTTGTTTTGTTCCATTGTTTTGTTGTGGCAGCTGTGTTTCATGATGTGAGTTCTCCCAGCCTGGCAGAAGTGACAAACTGAGGAGTTGAGGATTCAGACAGCGCCGCTTCATTCATGTCTCCTCTCCTCTGTCCTCATTCCATCCTCTGACGCTTTACTCACAGCACTGCTTGTTGTTGTTGTTGTTGTGGTTGAGGTTGATCTTAGAGAACATAAAAAATACAGTTCTGCCAGATACTATAATAACATGTCAAAAATGTAATGAAATGTTGCTCTAAATGAGTCGGAAATGTTATGAAACATCTTAATGTACAGTAACAGTAAAACAACAGTTATTTAATGCTCACAATAGTTTGAAGGTTTTATTTTTGACCCATTTAAAGTGACAGTTTATTACAATTTGACCAACTATTACAGCCAGCAGCTATTACATTGTCAATTGCTACATGCCTGACTGTCTCTACATCATGTTGTGTATTGCAGCTTTAAATACTGCACTGCAGTTACTTGTTGGTTTCAACAGGCTCCATACTGCTGCTCTGTCCTCTGCTCATAGTGTGACATGACATACTGTACTGTAGTCCTGGTGGGTTACGTCATCGACTCGTGTTTCTGGTGTAAACGCTATAGGTACTTCCCCCCCGTGGGAGGAGGGATGGAGGGTGTAAAGTGGAGTGACAGGGGTATTGATCGGTGAGGGCTGGGATAAGGCTGCAGTCTGTCCATTACTCCTGCCTGCTGTATCCCCGAGTTACCTCAGCCGGGAAGAGAAGGGGGGGGGGGGGGGGGCATGCTGATGCACTGATGGGAATCTGACCGTATATATGGCCATATAGATATTGATGCTGTGCATTGTTTGCTGGACTGTAGCGCTGTCAATTAGTTTAGTACAGGAAGTATATAAGAGCATATTTATGATTTCTTGAATGGGGAAATGCACAAATTTCTTTACCACAGCCACTCGTTCAATAGACATCACTCCTCCCCAGCAGAAAGAGGAAGTCAATGTTTTGCATGTGGATTTATTGATATTATGAGTTAAGGGGTGGAGTGAAAAAGAAAGATTTGGCACACAACACACATAATGACAAATAAATGGGTTGTCAGTCATCTGGAAACCCCATTTCATCTTAAAGAAGGCCTCCTTTCCTCCCTATCTGTGTTCACTTAGCCTTTCCATTAGTTATCGAGATGAGACATAATGCTGTAGTATTTCATACAGCTTTGTTTACATGGTGCCACAAACACAGAGCAGAGAGGGCAGGGTGCAAGTCAATGTGATTAATAGTGCCGGCATTGAGTGTTTATCTTACTAATACAATTGTATAATGCAAAGACACACATACGCACACATACACACACACACACACACACACACACACATACACAGGTGAAGTAACTGCACCAAAGAAAATGTAAAATGCAGTCCTCCCAGTGAAACCCTCATCATTTCTCTCTCTCTGTTTCTCTCTCTCTCTCTCCCAGGCTTCCCCTCCTCACTGACCCATGAAAGAAGCCATGCCGGTCCTCACAGCAGGAGCGGGTGAGATGAATTAATGCGCAGATGCTTGGATTTACACATTACACACACACATACATACTGCTTGAAGCTAGCTATGCTCCATCTGTTCATGAAAATGTACATGCTCTCCCCGTTTATGTTCCCCTCCATCCTCCTCCTCTCCTCTCCTCTCCTCTCCTCTCCTCTCCTCTCCTCTCTCTCCTCTCCTCTGTAGGGCTCCATGAAACTCTGGCCCTGCTGACGTCCCAGTTGCGTCCCGATGCCAATCACAAAGAGGACATGGTGTTCCTCAAAGATGTCTTCAGCGAGAGGAGCTTGGGATACCTCATGAAGGTGGGATCCAGGGCCACGTGGGTTTTTGCACACCAGTGTGTCATATATGCAATACTTACATTTACGTATGCAACTTTTTAATATGGCCGCAAAAGTGTTTCTTTGTTTGAAGGAGGAAAAGTGGATTTGACTATGCTAGCTGTGAGTCTTAAAGGAATACATCAAGTTTTTGGGAGATTGGCCCAACTTTTGCGTTGTGTGATGATGAGAACATAGACACCCAGATCACCCATGTGTCTCCAGTATTGCTTGTTCCAGCGCTCCATGCTAACACTTTGGCATACACTATGTTGAGTGATAGTAGGTGACTAGCATTATCCAAAGTAAGGAGACTGACCTTTTAGTGATAAGTGTTGTTCTTGTTAGTTTTCTTTTTTTATCATTATATGGCCTGTATATTCATCAAGTTTAAAAATGAAATTCAATATAGCTCATGTAGCCAGGTTTATTTTTGGAGCTATTTCAGGCGAGCAACCATGTATTCATCTACCATGCAGTCATTTTTAGCTGCACACAGTCTCCCATCACCCATCACCTTCACTTATTATGGAAACAGGGAAAGTACTCCCTGCAGCTCAAAATAGTGGGTTCTTTTTATATCGTTGTTTGTGTATATTTTACCGATCTCCCATGCAAAACTGCTAGACTTGGAAAGATATATACTTGCCATTTAATTTTAGAGCTGCTACAACTTCTTATTTTCTCACTTTTCAGATAATGCTAATCACCTGCTATCACTCAACACAGTGTATGCTAAAGTGTTAACAAGTCGACCAACAGGACAATCTCCAAAAAAAACTTGTGTATTCCCCTTCCTAAAATATACTGATGCTTTTTTTTGTTGCAGATCCATGAGAAGCTGAGACAGTATGAGAGACAGAGCCCAACACCTGTCCTCCACAGTGCCTCTTCTCTGGCTGAGGATGTAAGTTCAACACACACACACACACACACACACACACACACACCCTAAAATACTTTTCCGGTTGGGCACAGCAGTCAGTCACAATGAGTTAGCTCAGAGAGAGAGAAGCAATGCAGGTATCAAGAGTGAATTTTAATGTTCTCAAAGTGCTGAATCATCCCATTTCTCATCTAATGAAACTCCATATCCTGCTTCTCCCTCTCTCACTCACACCAGTTAGTGGGGGGAAAAATGCTGACCTTACTTATTTTCCTGTGTGTGTGTGTGTGTGTGTGTGTGTGTGTCTGTGTATCTGTCTGCAGCTATTATACAGTAAACTGCAGCATGCATTACGGTTACGCACATATACAGGTTCACTGCAGGTCACGGTTCAGTTCATGTTTGCGCTGTGATTGGCAGGTGGCAGAGGAACTGCAGAGTGGACCAATGAGCACAGAGGAGAAGGAGCTCCTACATCTGCTGACATCACCACATCTCAAGGTAAACACACTTTCAGCTCAGTTAAAAAACAAAAGTAGGACTGGTGATAGAAAGTTTGAAGTGCATCTACTACAATTAGAATTATATCCGTATCATGTAGGACTTTTGCACAAATTGGACTCCTTGAACTTATTTAAAAGAAGTGTGTTTCCATCATGCTTCCACTGCTTCCACACTAACAAAACTGCAAACTGTAAGATGATCTGAAAAGAGGATCTGACCCAGACACGCAGCTACCTGAGAAACCACACTGTTCTTCACAAATGGGTCAACAAGGAGGAGGGTCTGAACTCGGTGCACTTAGAGACGAGAAGCTTGTGTTTTTCATGTATCGTTGCTGTCCAGTGAAAACCTCATGTCTCCAAAACAACAACTTTTTGGGAACTAAGAAAAATAGCCTTGTTTTCATGCATTTTTTGTTTATCCAGTGGATTTTAAAAGGATTTCATAAGTCCGAGGGTGGTAGAATTTTCTGAACCCATAGAGGAGCATGAAATATGAGGATTGCCATTAAACACTTGAACCCAAACTTTTACTAATAAATACACATGTAGAGCGTTTAACACTGGCATACATGCATGCAGCCATTTTCTCTACCAGAGCTCAGTAGACATCAGACCGTAAAATCATTACTGATGCTGCTACATATAGATTCTGGCAGACATCAGGCTACTCTGTTTGTTCCCCCAGCATTACGATCTCAGCGCGTCCGTTTTCTTTCCCATCAGGCCGTTCTCTCGGTGCACGACACTGTGGCCCAGAAGAACTTTGACCCCGTGCTGCCGCCGCTGCCGGACGACTTTGAGGACGAGCTGGAGGAGGAGTCGGTGAAGATCGTCAGGCTGGTGAAGAACAAGGAGCCTCTGGTGAGCCGTGACAGAGAGGAGGAGAGACGGAAAAAAGAGGGACGAGTGGAAGTGAGGGTCAGAGAGAGGGAGACGGAGGATGGAGAGATTTTAAGTGGCATTAGGGAGGGAAAACAGAAGAGCCTGCGGGAAAGATGAGATGGGATGAGGGAGGGATTTGGAATATAAAGGGACTGAGGCCTCTGTTCTCTTTGGTTCATGATTATAATGAACTATAATCTCACTCTCTGTGCTGCAGGGGGCCACCATCAGACGCGACGAAGCCAGTGGGGCGGTGATCGTGGCTCGCATCATGAGGGGAGGTGCAGCCGACCGAAGTGGTAAATCACTGTGTTTTGACCCTATATTAACCTGTATGTCTGCTTCAAGATTACTTCAAGATTCAAGATTCAATTTCAAGATGCAAATGATTTTTACTGCAGTATCCTACGATGTGATTTCAAATGAAAACAAGGTTATAGATTTTACCAAAAAAATATAGACATATGTCTGGGAAAACAAAACAAACCCTGATCCATTAATGACAGTGAGATGAAAGCGACTGGGAGAGAGAGATGGATCGGCAACAGCAGCAGCAGCAGCCAGGCAGCAGGAAGAAAAAAAATGAGAGGGATTGTGGTGGATTTGTCATTCGTCTTTGAACCCCAAACCACTCTGCAAGGCAGGCTCAGTCCCCAGAGAGTCAATCACACATCATATAGACTCAGCAAAGATCAGTCCATGGATGTTACCATGGAAATACCAGCCACATGCAGTGGGGGGGGGGGATTGGAAACGTGCATGCTGGGAAAGTAAACCAATCAGTGTCCGTAGCCATGAATCATTTATGACTTCCTCTGTTTTGTTGCTGTGTCAAGTGAAGTAGATGGGATAAGCCTTGGTCGAATGTGGAGAACGGGACTTTCTCAGCCTGCATATAGATTTCAGAATTAGCCTCAATCTGTGTGTTCCTGGTAAATGCGTCTTGTATGTGTGTATGAACGTGTGGAGTAGTGTGTGTGCATATCATGCTCTCATACCTCTCTCTCCTCAGGGAAAAGCGTATTGATCTCTCCTCTCCCCGGCCTACGGTTTCATTGTTGTGACTGCAGTTAAATAGATCACAGCTGGGGAGAGCGGCTGCCGCTATGTGTCCCTGACAACAATATGCAACTGATAGATACCAAACACCCGTAGAGCTGTGTGAAGCCTCTGTCACTGATGTCTCTACACACTTACTGTCTGTCTTCATAGTATCTCTCCTCCTCCTGCCAGGTTTGGTCCATGTAGGAGATGAACTCAGGGAGGTCAACGGCGTCTCCATCATCCACAAGAGGCCCGATGAGATCAGCCAGCTGCTGGTAAGACAGACAGAACCGCTCTAGTTTTTAATGTGGAGGTTTAAAGGCATACTGGTATGGCTCGGGCAATATAGAAGTCTAGTGTCAAAAATGTATTCAACTGCAATAGTCAATTTTTCAAGATAGCATTATAATCAGTGATGTAGTGATAAATAAAAAGGTGGATGAACTATAACTTCCACTCTGTGATCACCTAACTAACCACCAATACGACCAAACATCAATTATATTTTTAGAAAAGCAAATGTATGTTTTTTTGCCCCTCAAGACCCCTCATATAGCATACATCAGTTTTATACTACACATTACGATGTATACTCTGAATTTATCCCAGAAATATTAATGTCAGCCTAAAAAGATTAGGTAAACTGAGTTTAGGTGGGCTTACCCTCCACTACATCCCTAGTTCTAATGTTACAGCCTACAACAACACTGAAAATACTATAAATGATAAATGAAGTGATCATTTTCACAGTTAGGTTTTCCTTTTGGACCATGATATAATTTAATCCTGACCTGATATGTTCTATCCATTGTTCGTCTCATTGAATTTGTAAGGAGTTTATAATCCATCTCAGTGTACCTTTAAGCTAAGAGTGTTGAAACTTTTTAGTGTTTGTCTTTAGTCTGAAGTCACACAACTCTCCCCTACTTCCTCTGTCTATTTGTGATCTAGTCCCAGTCCCAGGGCTCCATCACTCTCAAGATAATCCCTGCAATTAAAGAGGAGGACCGACTAAAGGAGAGCAAGGTGAGATGGAAGAATGAGGGTCTGAGCACGGAGAGGGAATAATGAGTATTCTGACGGTACAGGTATAAAATATATTCAGTGGCAGGTTATGGTAATGTGAGATTACAGTAATAGCAGGTGTTTTTCTGTGCATCAGTGTCGTCCCACGTGAATTATTCTCTTAAAGAAGTCAACAAATGCGTGACTGATGGTTAATTTTCTGACTATCACCATGTGCAAGGTTCATGTATGCAACCAAGGCATTTTAGTAGATTTATTTGGCCTTGGGGAAACTTAGCAGATGGACAGCTTTGTCCACTTTCATTTACAATAACAAACTTACAGATGTAAGAAATAGTTTTTTTAGGACAACATAATCCTTTATTCTCCATAATTCTCACCACAGTTTTCCCCTTTACTGCGACATGCTCCATCCCTCTCTGTGGTAGTTTGACTCAGCAGCCTGTATGTGTGCTTCCAGGTGTACATGAGGGCCTTATTTGACTACATCCCCTTGGAGGACAAGGCCACGCCCTGCCAAGAGGCGGGACTTCCCTTCAAACGGGGAGACATCCTGCAGGTGGTGACCCAGGACGACCCCACGTGGTGGCAGGCCAAGCGGGTGGGGGACAGCAACCTGCGGGCCGGGCTCATCCCCTCCAAACACTTCCAGGAGAGGTGAGAGCAGCCATGCATGCATTACTGTAGCAGAAGAAGGATTAAAGTGAACAACCTGTGGTATTCCATGCAAAACAGCGGATATGCTGTGTAAACAAACGGGAGCCAGGACTGAACGGTTCATCCGCACAGTGCCGATATCTATTTTATCCAGCATTTGCCACTCTGTAATCTGTTAAATCCATATTCATGTGTTCCACTTTGAGGGGTCAACTATGATTAGATGGAGTATCGGAGCAGCGCGGCAATATAAATCTAAACACAGCCTTGAATAGGCACACGCTGATTCTGTAAGTGTCATAATCCCTCAGTAAGATGATCTCAGCAGGCTGGGGGATCCATGCCAAACGCTGTAGCCTCTGTTGGATTAATAACTACGGCTGAAACACAGAGAAAGACACGGGTCAGAGGAATGACAAAGCTCTGAAGCACCAAAATGAGGTTTGTGTCCAGGCTTTGTAGGTATAAATGGGTGCTTACGATAAAAATAGCTCAGTTCAGTTGAAAGGTTCAGGCTGCGCACACAAAAATATAACAAGGAGGCCTCTGAATGGATGAAAAAAAAAACCACTTTTGAATGCATCAGCATGACTGAACAAAAGGAAGATCCAAGATGAAACAAACAATAAAACGTCTTGACAGATATCGCATAGCAGCCATGGGTCAGAGCGTTGTGTGTCCTTTTCTGTGTCTTTCATGTTTAAATCTGTTATTCCCCCTCCTTGACATTCCCTCCTTCCCTCTCTCTCTGTCTCTCTCTCACGATATATTTCTGACCTGATGGTTCTCTTGTTTCTGCCTCTATCTTTGGCTCTCTTCTTCTTCTTCTTCTTCTGCTGTACATTCTTCCAGACGGCTGGCCTACAGGATAAAAATGGGCACACTCCCGAATCCAAAATCCCCTAAAAAGCCTGTCTGTAAGTTCCCCTCTCTGCTTCACTTTCCCAGGCTCCCACTCCATCTTCAGCATTATTTCAGCCTTGTATTATAATGGTTCGCTATCACCATTCTCTGTCACTTTTTGATGTAGCGCTCGCCTTTCACTAGAGATAAACTCAGTCACTGTCACTGCAGGAGAATAATTTCTCCACTGGATGGATATAGCAATGTTTTCATTGACATTTATTGACCTTTTTTTTTTTTTTTGCTGCTAATTGGCATTCTCAGAGGCATTAGTATTCATTGTCCATTCCATGCATGCTGCCATGCAGACGTGTTTTTAAAAGGGATGAGAGAAAGAGAGAGAAAGAGAGCAGGAGAGGGAGAGAGAGAGAGAGAGAGAGATGGAGGGGCGCAGACAGGGAGGGAGGGATCACAGATATGAATTAATCTCTTTCATGTTTCGTCCATCTGGCCAGTGAGCACGCAGGCTGTGAATTCAGCTTAAGTGGAGCCAGACAGCACACAAACCAGCGCCCATTGAGAGAACAATGGCTTAACGATGCGTCGCGCCTCTCACTTTCTCACTTCCTCACGGCGATGCTATAGAGGCGCTGTGTGCATGGGAGGAGCCAGGTGAGCAGGTAATGCAGGCGGTGGCTCTTCGTGGCGTATAAGCTGCAAGCGATCCGATTAGTCCTGAGCCACGGGGGGGGGGGAGACAACAAGGGCTTAGCAACATGGCAGCAGGCCCTGCAACGCCGTACAGCGGCGGGCCTGCAGGGGGCTTCTCTGTCTCCTCCTCCTCCTCCATCTCTTCTGATTAAGTCCCCCGATCCCGGCAGGGGGTCCTGTCAGTGTGGGTCCTGTCAGTGTGGGTCCTGTCAGTGTGGGTCCCCCTGCGTCCCGTCAGTGATGTCATTGTGATGAGTGAAGAAGTCTCAGCTGACTTCAGAAAGAAGCAGTCTCTTTGTGTTTATAATCTACCAATCCTCTCTCTCCTGTACATTTCCAGTTCTCATTCTCATTCTGTCAGACTACACTGAGATTGGTTAGAGTTACACACTGTTGCTATATTGCTCTTAACTAATCCTAATACCTTTTACCTGATAACATGTTTTACACTCTCTTCTTCTTCTTTTTCCTTTTCTTTTTGTTGCATACTATATATCAGATGACCAAGGATGTGATAAAGGTGGGTACATATGGAGGCCATAGATGTGATTCATCCTCAATACACACACACACACAATGGGAAAATGTTCAAGGGAACTCTAAGCCTCAGTGTGTGTGTGTGTGTGTGTGTGTGTGTGTGTGTGTGTGTGTGTGTAAAGCCTGCATGTGTGCTAGAGGGGTGTGCTTTTGGGATTTCTACTGCTTCCAGCTTAATTCCTCCCCTCCTGCTGTTAGTATACCAGACCAGAATAAAGATTTTTTGCGTAGCTTGTGCTTGTGTGTATGTGTGTCTGTGTTTGTGTGTAGGTGTGTGTGTGTGTGTGTGTGTGTGTGTGTGTGTGTTGTGCCAGGCGATACGCAGGCAGAGCAGCATCCCTGGAGACTGTTGTCCAGCCAAGCAGAGGTTGTTAAAGATAGCAGTAGCCCGTCCTTTCTTTTGCGTCATCCTTAGTTCCTATTTTCTTTTGTTCTGTCTCTCTCTCTGCCGCAGTTTCAGCTGCTCTCTTTTTCTGTGCTATAGTATCTTTGTGTCATACTTTTTTTTTTTTTTTCACTCATCCTTGGTCTAACTGCACAGATCATCATACAATATGTAGAGTGAAAGCACAGACCTCAGAGATAGACAAGTGAAAAAAAAGACTCATATTTTCATTTTGTTTTGGATTTGCTGATTTTTGTAGGTTTCTAAATGTGAGGCAGTTACTGCATTGTACCTCAGCTGGACTTTGTGCATCTTTGGGGAGGCCAGGCTTGTTTACATGTCTGAGTGGGTCAAAGAGACCCGGGTCACAGCTGGCTCCTCTCCTCTCCTCTCCTCTCCTCTCCTCTCCTCTCCTCTCCTCTCCTCTCCTCTCCTCTCCTCTTCTCTTCTCTTCTCTTCTCTTCTCTTCTCTTCTCTCCTTTTCTCCTCTCCTCTCCTCTACAAAGCAGAAAGCTCTGTATCTGTGATGTCAGATCTCTTCATCATGGCTTCTACAGTGGCTGTGGCCTCCAACTGTGTTCCTCCATCAACCCCTGGCTGCCCCCCTCCTCCTCCCCCCTCTGCCCGCTGTCTGCCTGCCTGCTGCCTGTTCGCCCCGCCTGCCCCGCTCCGGTGCCCATGGCCCTCCCCTCTGTAACTCTTGACTCCCACCCCCCTGTTCCTTAACTCTTCCAGGTCTCTTACCCTGTGCTCACCCCCTCTTTTCCCTGCTTGCCTCCCTACAGAGGACTGTGACTGTGAGGGCTATTTCAATGGACAGTACATAGGTGAGAGCGTGCACATCTTTCTCCACCTCCTTCTCCCTTTCTGCTCTTTGCCTGCTGCAGCCTGGCTGTGCGCTGGTTCACTGGTCGCTTTGGGCTGGGGGTAAAAATGGCTGCCTTAAGGGTTGAGCTGGCCGGGGGGCCGGGGGCGAGGGATGAGAGGAGGGGCGAAGGTGTCGAGGGGTCAAGAGATGGGGTCAAAGCCCAGCACCGGAGGAGGGGACGGTTAATCAGAAAGGACGGACCCAGAACCCACGTTTTATTTTAGGCGAGGGAACGTAAAAGACGCACGCGCAGATGTGGAGAAGACTGATTGCACATTGCCCGCCATGCTGTTCGTACCAGACAAAAAAAGGAGAGTAATGGAGGGAGAAATGTGTAGGAAGTACGGTCTCTCACTTCTGCCGGTGCCAGTAACAGATCCGCCTCACCAGAGACTCCACTGCATAATTAGTGTTCACAGACAGTTCAAGGATGCGTGAGAGTGCCAGATATTACGATATATATAAATCTCAAGCCAACAAAACACCAAATTTAGACCTACCTGGTTTGCTTATTTTTTAGAGTGTAACTCGTAATTCGTAATGATTCTGTAAGATGTAAACACCTATAGGCAAATAATCATAAGGGAATTTTACCACAGAAAGAAACAAATGTCAGTGCTCGTTATTGCATTGGAATAAGTCATATTTCGTTGCCATAACAGGCTGATCTACTCAATCCAAATTGCAGTGGGAGGCATACGTCACCCCTTTATCCTCAACCCCCTTCTAACCTTCCACTGACCCCCCCTCCCCTCAGCCCTCCTCACCCCGACATGACCCCGACTCGCTCCCCTTCCCCACATCCTGCCAACCGCTGGAATGACGATGAGCACGAGGAGTGATCTAAACACAGCTCAAAGCTTACCAGCTCCCTCTCACGGTGACATGAAAAAAAAAAAAGCCGTATAAAGCTGTATGGAACATATGTGTATCTTCGTGTTAACGCTATGACTTCCAGTCAACCGGTCATGTTTACTGTGCATGACGCACTCTGCATAGAGCTGTAAAACCCTCAAACCCTCACCACCAGCCGCCATTCCATCCCCCTGCCCCCCTCCTCCCTCCCCGTCCCCCTACTAAGCAGTGTGTGGATCCTCCTAAACCTCCCCCCCCCCCCCCCCCCCTCCTGCATCTGACTGCCCTTGCTGCTGTGGCCGGTGCACCCCTTTTCCCCTTCCCCAACCCCACCCCACCCCACCCCACCCCCCCCACGAGGGCCCTGCTGCGTTGGACGCATTGCACACTCAACCAGGCACGTTTGCTGCTCGTTCACCCTGTGTGGAGGTGTGAGGCTGGGTTGTGTGATGCTCTAACGCCAGTTATAGTCTCTCCTAAGTGTAAAGCAGTGGCGCCCTCCTGTGGCCAGGTGTTTTCCTGGGAATTTTATTCAGGTACAGTTCCCGGCTTATTCCCTCTCAGGTACACACCACTGGCAGGGGGAACGGACAGGCCTGGCCGTGGGAGACCCTGATTTGCGGTCAGTCTGTTCCATTAACATGGCGTTCCCCAAGGCCAGGCTGTCCTGTCTGTCCTGCCTCAGCCCTGTAGCCTCTTTCAAAGCAGCATGCCTTGTTCGAACCAAATGTTGTCTACCTTGGGTCACTGGAATCTGTTTTGAACAGCAAAAATAGTCTTCAGAAGCCAAATTTTCAACTATCCTTTTTCAACTATTGGTTAAAGCAGAGCAGGGTCTGCATCATTCTCAGGCCTGGAGTAGATCACCTGTGTTTACTGAATGGTGCTGCCAAAACGTTGTTGGATATCAGCTGCATGTGATCAAGCTTTGTTTGACACATGACCTTAAATTGGCTTCAAGTTCAGCTAATATCTCACAATATCAGGTAGTCCATTTACACCGGAGATAAGAGTGCGTTATTCCCAAACCTGCAGTAATGGTCACACTATTCATAAAGGTTTAATGCATGATTATCATCGGGCTGGTCTTTAATTGATTGAAAAAAGGGTTTGGAAAAAGAAAAATTATATAATGTTCTGTGTTGACATTGTATTTTGATTGCATGATAAAATATTTGTGCATAACACTTATTATCTAATAATGACTTTTTTATCTGCAAAAAGAGACGATATCTACATCATGGCATGAGTAGAGCAGTGTACTCAAGTGTTATGTAATCCTATGAAAGCAATTTAATAGCCGGTAGCATCTGACCTTTGACCCTTTTTTTGTCTTCCCCTCTTCCCTCCCGTCCTCGGCCGTGCTGCAGCTGGTCTGCGGAGGAGTTTCCGGTTGAGTCGTAAGGACAGACAAGGATCCTCCGGCGAGGGCTCAGATCCTGGAGACTCCGATTTCCTGACCTATGAGGAGGTGACCCGCTACCAGCAGCGGCCCAATGAGAGGCCCCGCTTGGTGGTTCTGATTGGTAAGACCGAGGCACTGAACCTTTCTCCTATAACGATACTGACCCCTAGTGGGGGATAGTGTGTGTTGCAACACACTGATGAATGGCGTTTTCTACAAGTACTTCTACTAGAGGCTGTTTGCAATTACTGACAGCTCTTTCAACAAGATGATACATCTGTCATTCTTTATCGCTTCCTTTGATGCACTTTCTCTCTCTCCTTCAACACTCTCACACTTAAAGGTTCTCTTGGAGCACGCATCAATGAGCTGAAACAGAAGGTGATAGCCGAGAACCCACATCGCTACGCTGTGGCTGTCCCGCGTGAGTCAACATTTAAACACACACCTTACTTACTAATGGACCTGCACCGCAGCACACTGTGTAATCACATCAACTCCCGCTGCGTTCCCACAGATACCACCAGGCCTAAGAAACCTCATGAGAAGGAAGGCGTGGAGTACCACTTTGTCACCAAACAGCAATTTGATGCAGATGCTCTGAACAACAAGTGGGTTTCTACAGATACCATACTGCTCTTGTGTAAACATGAATTGCTTTGTTTCCTGCTGGACTGCGGGCCGGCCTGTTGATGGTTCTGTATTATGTTCCCAGGTTCATAGAGCATGGGGAATACAAGGAGAACCAGTATGGCACCAGTATAGAGGCTATCCGCTCCGTACAGGCCAAGAACAAGATGTGTCTAGTGGATGTGCAGCCTGAGGTAGGGGTCATGATCTACATGCAGCCACTGAGCGCATCATGTGTAGTGTAAAGTCACAGGTACCACAATCCAATATCATTACATGTTATGATTTATGGCTCCTGCAGGCTGTAGCACTTTGCCGTGTGCTTGAGCGGACGTGGGCAGGCAGTCGTATCAGATTTGCTCGCTATGTTGGAACCTGACATATCGGTGCTGACTTTGTCCTATCATATCTGCTTTCTGACCCCTGTTTGAGCCGTGTCCTGTGTTTGCTCTATTGTCTGCGAATCCTCCTTCGCCCCCAGGCTCTGAGGAGGCTGCGGACGGCAGAGTTCAAGCCCTACGTGATATTTGTCAAACCTCGTGTTCCCGAGAGCAGACGCCGCCGCAGTGCTGCCACCTCGCCAGGAGGGGGAGAGCATGGGCGCGTTACGGTGAGTGTCATCCACTCTCTTATGTGTGTGTGTGTGTGTTATGTGTGCACACGTGTCTCTGTCTAGTTCAAGTTTGTTTATTTATATAGCCCTTTATTACATGCATGTCTCAAAGCCCTTTACAGAGAATGAGCCAAACTCAATCTAACTGATCAACAATCAACCATAGAACTGAGTGATATAGGACAAACATCAGGAAAAGCACAAGAGCAAAAGCAGATTTTAGCAAGACATAACAGCCTACCTGCTCTACATAGCCTAACCTAGCTGGCACCACCAGCCTTAGACCCTCAATGCATACAATGCATACCCAACCTCCTCTCTCCCGTCAACAGGATGAGGACCTCCAGGAGATGCGTCAGTCAGCCATCCAGATCGATCAGCAGTACGGACACCTGGTGGACCGGGTCCTGATCAAGGAGGACTCAGCCAGCGCCTGCGCAGAACTGCGAGGTATTCTGGAACGGCTAGAGCGAGAGACCTTCTGGGTGCCTGTCAGCTGGGTGCGGACCTAAGCCACCCCCCCCCACCCCCACCCCCACCCCCCGCCCCTCCCTCCATACTTCCAGAGGAGCTTCACAGCCCCGCCCACCCCGACCCCGCACCCTCCCCAGACCTCTCTTGTGAAGCTGATCCCCTTCCCCCCGAGGCCTGCTGGCCAGCCTGGGGAGTCCGCTGAACTCCCCCCACCCGGACGGACGCAGGGCCAGTCAGGCAGCCATAAACTGAGGCGCGGAGGGGAGAGGAGGATTTATTTAAGCGAAGCCCGGAGGAATACCTCGGTGTCTGGGGCGTTCCAGCAGATCGACAGCTCTACTCGGCTCTCTCTTGGTTAACTGCCCAAGAACCACAGTCTTACTGTCACCTCCTCAAACGATTGCTTCTTTCTCATGTCATATTAATTCAGGTTCGGTTAGAATTCATTTATCGACTTCCAAGGCAAGGACAAGGTGATGTTTTGTAAGGCCCAGAAGTCTGATTTATTCCTCCCGCTGTCACTCCCTGCAGCTGCATCGAACACGAGGGCGTGTCAGGGCTGGAGTCCCAGTCCTGGAGGATTGCTCAGTCAGTCAGCTTTATTGTCACTCCTGTTGGAGTACCATTAGTAGCTTGTTCTGGTTTCACGGTTTTATTCTACTTGAAGTTCAGCGCCAACCATACAGTGCTTCCTGTTAATTCCTACTGCCCATGCATACTGTACAGTATAAGAACCAATGATACATTCTGCAGAACAGGAAAAAAGGGCGTTATAATCGAAATATGGACGAAATTTAAGTGAATGCCATTCAAAACTAAGGTGTGTTCTTTTTCATAAACCACACACATGATCTCCACAAACATGGACAGTAAGCAACGACACACACTTTATCAAATATAATGATATAGAAATGGAATGTGAAATAGAATTTTATTTTCTACTAAACTTTTTGTTCAGTGGGTTTGTTTTTAGGAAATGCACGACAGCCAATTATTTAATCTCAGATGTAAATAGTGTAAATGTTAATCCTTGTGTGCCAACGAAAGATCTCGTAGCACTTCAATGCAACCTGTTTACCTTTGATCCCTAGGAACCCACATCTGTTTGTGTGTAAAATAATGCAGTGCACAAAGTGTGTGTGGACGGATGTTATAGTGTATGTTCACACACACACACCAATATGTGATGCTCCTTTTGTGTATAGGAATGGGTTTTGTACAGCTACCTTGCACATATACCTGTATTTTTGACTGCAGGAGAAGACGTGGGTTCTAGTTGTCTGTTTCCTTGATAATCAGGGTCTTGCTTTGTCCCTGTGTAGTCCGACTGGAGGTTTAGTCTGGGGAGGGGAGACGTAATATCCATGTGTGCATATCCATGGACTTTAAATGATCTTTAAAAGCCCCAAAACTGAGCTAACACACAGTATGAGCTTGATGTCATCTCAGTATTTCAACAGCAGTGGTAAAAACACTGATAAACGACACACAATAAATCAGAAAAACAATTAGAAAACACCGGCTCATACCCAAAGGTGATTATAATTAAAGCCATCAACATAGCTTGACAAGAGTTTGGACAAACTTAAGCACTCCTACTCTGATATTTAATTGACAGTCCTGTGTGTGTGTGTGCGTGTGCGTGTGTGTGTGTGTGTGTGTTATGGAAAAACAAAGCAGCTTCCAGATCCCCTCCGCTCTTCTCTTTTTAACATGCAATGTTCTCTTGATCTTTACATGTGCTGTATGAACCAAGAAACCCAGAATGTTGAGTTTGTAATGTGATATGTACAAAGTGCCATAATAAAGCTAGATGAATTAAAAAAGGTTTGCGTTTCATTGGATTGATTCGGTCAAATGCCTTAAAGGAACACGGCGGCGTTATGAAGCTGTTGCCTTCAGGTGTTCGTTTCTCCCTGAGTGAATCCCGGCGGTTTGCTGTGCTGCTTACACAACACTATATTTTAGGGCTTGTGTTTACCTCTCAGCTGAGTTTGGCTCCAGCACAGTTCATGTAAGAGCATCTAAAATACAGCCAGGAGTCCTCAGCTCTGTGTCCACAGGAGCGCCCCTTATCCTGTCTCCGCTCTATCACCGCTGGTTTTTTTTCCAGCATGGTGACTCACTTGTGCATATACAAGTGGCTTGCATTTGGGAGAGATTATTGTCACGATGATAGATAACTTCAATTAAAAAGTTCTGCTAAAGGGGTTTTAAATGCGCTTTGGAGGAATCGGGAGCTGCAAGTTCAAACAGTTTCATTTCAAAGTCTCCGCCAAGGCAACAGAAGGGACTAAAGATGTCAGGGGAAGATAGAAAGTCATCTCTAGAGCTGCTGAAGAGGGGCAAAAGAAAATCAATATTATCCCAGTACCATACTTCTACTATCCAAACAGAAGACGGCATTTTTCACATGAATGTTAATAATATTTAGGAATATCACCCGCAAACCCAATTCCAAAGCAAAATGACAAAGAATATGAAAACATGCTCCATGTCTAGAGCTGGTTATTATCACTATTAATCCCCCGAGGACTCAAAGAACATTTCATTTTCTCCTCATGACTCCCATGTAGGCCTAGTGAACATCTTTTTTTTTTTTACAGATGTTTACACTAGTTGTACATGAACATCCCCAACGAATTTCTCTAATTGGAAAAAGATAGGCTGTCCATTATTCCGCCTCTATAGCGTGGTTTTTGCTTGTTCTCTTCCTCGCTCTGGTGGGTTTCGCGAGGGTTGATCATCACGTTTCTCTCTCATGCAATTAACTCTTAAGAGCACCCTGTGCGACTCCCGAGACTGCTGCTGGCAGAGGCAATTAAAATGGGTAACAATCAATCTAATTAGTGAAGCTGTTCCGCAGAGAAAATGGAAATATGTTGGTATGAAGGAGCGGAGAGGCTACGCTCAAATCCACTGACATTCAATACGGACAGACAAAACATGCAGATTTACTGGCTCTGTAATTCATATGGAGGCCACACACTCCGCCTGACAAACAGACATAACCACACGTCAGTGATGAGCGTTGTGCATTGTGAGCATGATGGGCCTCTGAATGATGCACCCAGGACGGGGAATTATCTGTCAGTTCCAGTGTCAGAAAGTGATTACAGTAGCTGCCCCACACCTTCAGCCCATTATTCAAGACAATGACAGCGGTTTAAATTTTTATAGAAATAAATTATCTGCTCCTTCACCAGTCGCATCAACAATTCACAGTAATCTGTTTTTTGTTTTTTTGGCAGTGTTGGGCTTGTTGGGCTGAAAATATGATTACCTTATTCATTACTCTCTGGGAGCAGTAATTTGTTACACCACTTTGTTATACTACTTTTCTGTTACACCCACAAAATTGGTGACTGCTTTCTCTCTTTTCTTGAAAAATCAGGATGACTCGCCTACTTGGCTTTCTGTGGGCTTCTGTGTGAATGACCAGGGGAACCAAATAGCGCTGAAATCCAACGCTCTTGCCGTCCTGTAACCCAGTGAAATCAAAGTAGTGGGAATATTTCCACTTGGAGAATGTAAACTTCACTATCTTTCCATCGAGGCTTTAGCTCAGAGAGGTTGGGCTAGCTCGGGGCGTTCCTGTGTCAACTGATCATAGGATAATCATAGTTTTTGGTCAATTCAACTTCTTAGCAATCAAAGAATCAGTGCTTGTCGTCTTCCTAGACGCTGAGAAGGTCTATGACTCTCTGAGGAAGGAAGGCTTAATGTTGAAGTCACATGAAGCAGGGGTATGGGGCTGTGTGTCTAATTGGATCCAGGATTTGCTCAAGGACCAGACTATTCAAATCAGGATAGGACTATAGAAGACAATGGAACCCCACAGGATAGTGTAATTAGTCCTGTGTTATTTAATATTATGATCAAAGATATTTTCTAAGTCAGGTTTTGGGGAATCAGGATTTTCTTTGTTTGCTGGTGATGGGGCCTTATGGAAGAGAGGACGTAACACTGAACATCTAATTAAACAAGGGCAGCAGGCTTTGGATAAAGTGGAGTTATGGGCAAACAAATAAGAGTTTTAACGAAGATATCAGTAAGCAAAACAAAGTGATATTTGGGTTCAAGCGGACGACTTGGCCAAATGCAGTTGCATTGGGGGAGTGAAGCAGTTCCTAAGAGGGTGGCTTGAGGAAAGGATGGTGTGGAGAGTGCAGGTGGAAAGAATGGTAAACAAATAAAGGAAATTTCCGCCGTAGTGTCAAGGAGAAAGCTTGGGGAACCATAAGTACACCTGACACTTCTGAATAACGTGCAGGACACAGAGGACTATGTAGGGGTAGTTAAGGACTAACTGTGGAAAAACTGTGGCGTTTCTACACTCTCGACACTCTCACTATTCAACCCAAAACTGGGTAGAGCTTTTCAAGATGCTCAAAGACACTTTGCAGCACAAAATGTCAAAAAAAGGAGAAAGAATTGCAATTGAATTACATTAAATTGACTGCAGAAAGATAAAATGACTCATAGCAATATAGAAACAAGAAGAACCATGATATATAAAAAATCAACTGAAGAAAATTGTCAAATAGACACAACTTAAAAAAAGGCTAGAACTAAATAACCAAAGAAAATGGAGGAGAACAAGGGAGAAAATTATATAACAAAACTTAAGTAGTCCACCGCACCGTGTGCAGAGCAATTTGGACTGAGAGGAGAAAATTATATATTAAAGGCTATTTTGAGGTGGATCGTGAAGGAGAGGCTCTCATATTCTGGGGGGAGAGAGTTCCAGAGGGAACAAAAAGGTTGTTTTTATAATTTGGTAGACAAAACAAAGGTTGTTTTTACCATTTGGTTGATAAAAAAGGTTGTTTTTACCATTTGGTAGTCAGAACAAAGGCTGTTTTTACCATTTGGTTGATAAAAAAAGGCTGTTTTTATCATTTGGTTGATAAAAAAGGTTGTTTTTACCATTTGGTAGTCAGAACAAAGGCTGTTTTTACCATTTGGTTGATAAAAAAAGGCTGTTTTTATCATTTGGTTGACAAAAAATGGTTGTTTTTACCATTTGGTCAATAAGAAAGGCTGTTTTTACTATTGGTTGGTTGATAGGGAAACATTATCCAGGACTTCACAGTGTCCTGGAGTCAGTGGCACATTGTATTGATCCAATGCAACTTGTGCAGGGAAGCAAGATCCTTCAGTTTGGCATCACTCCTGGGTGATAATGAGACTCAAAGCCAGGTAGCCAAGAGTTTCCTGGAATATTTCCATTCCTCTGGCCCTCATCCTTGGATACAGAGCTAATAATAACTGGAGTAATACCTTAAAGGGGTGCTACATGAAAGGTGGGTGGCAGCAATATGCTTGCAAGTCTGCCAGAAATCCAAAAGAAGAAGAAAAGTGCCCACACTGCTGTACCCAACTGTGCTTATGGGCTCCTTCAGGGATCGAGGCGCTTTATTTTGTCTATTTTTCTTTCGTCTGTTGGATTTTTTCTGTCTCTGTGCGTGCGTTTGAGTTAATCATGTGCCGCAGCTCGAGCCATTAAGCGTCTGCTTCCTTGTTTGTGTGTTTGCTCTTCATGATTGGTCAGAAGCTAATGAGCGCAGGTGTTGCTAATGACTTGATTAGTCAGCTGCAGTGTAAACCAGGTGTGTCTGATTAGCCGGGGGACTCAGACTGTCTTTTATGGAAAAACAAGCAGAGCTGCTGCCCGGTGTGGCTGGCTGCCATCAGATTTACACTTGAGATCTTTTATAATCATCACATCCTTTTAGTGCCCAAGATAAGGCCAGGTCTGCCACATCTTCCCTGGAGAATGTCATCTCTTCAGCCAAATGCAGACTGTGACAGGAGAGGAGAGACATATATCATTATTACCCTATAAGTCCTAAGGTATTATGGTAAGTCCCTGCATATATTATCATTTGCCAAAGCTTCCAAATCGGCTTATATCGTCTACGTTTCTGAGGACTGGTGGAACAATGACTGATGACAGACAAGAAGTCATTATGATTATGAATTTATAAGGTCACCAAATGCACACAGCATAGAGGGAAAGCTGATCCTGTTCCCCTGATGTGATTTATCCATTTATTTATTGCTTCCAAATAGATTTCTGGCAATTTCTGCTTGACCTTTGCTCTCTATTATGATGCTAAAAAGCTCAAGATCAAATTTGGACTCATTCAGCTGAGGAATGGCGAGTGCCACACCTTGCCATATCCACTTGACACCCTAAATTATTATCTTTACTCAATTCAGTTGCTTGGATTGAGTTTTGGATTCTTTGTCCATGAAATTTGATTGTCTCTGAGCAAACTGAATCCCCCTGTCGTGCCGTGAATATAAAGGGTTATGTGCCTCTTTGAAACGGTACAGAGGAAACAGAGGGGAGCATTAATGATGTCACATCATGTGAGATAAATCACCACTAGATGGCACAAGCAGAACACCAGACAGCCAGGCCTCTGGGATCCGGCTCTTTTTGGCAGGAGACGCCGTTAAAATACATTTTCGCCCCAAAATTGCGTTCTGATGATAATGTCAACATCCTAATTCTAATTGCTTTCAGGCTTTGAGAGTCACGTCACACTTGACCTTGTTTACTCACTTGCACTGCACTGTGAGATGTGAGATGAAATGAAAAGCCGGTATAATATGGAGGACTGCGTTTTATTTCTCAGGAGTCGTGTTGATAAAGGCCATGTATTATTGAATCAGAGCGCTACATCTGGTCGCGGCAACACACAGCGGTGGTCTGTCTCTCCACTGCAAGCCTATCTAATCTAACCTAATCTAATCCGTGCTGCCTCTTAGGTACTGCGCACCATGAGGGACACAGACCAATCTCCCCAGATGACTTTTTTCATAATGTAACTTGTGCCAAGTAGATTTCTCAAGGATGGATGAGCGGGAGGAAAAACATGATTGCAGTTGTAGAGGCCGCAAAGCTTTCGCAAAAGGCTTCCCACGTGTCCTGGGTTTCATTGCTCTGGCCCAGAAACCCCCTGCAGGTCCTGTTATCTATCATCGTTTGGCACAGTGGATTTTCCTGAAGAACACAAACACACACACACACACACACACACACTCACACACACTCACTCCAGGAATATGATTGCTTTGGGATTTGCGTTATTCTTTTGTTATTCATTTGTCAATTTTATTTTCAGTCACAATTTAATTTCAGTTGGTTTTCCAGTTGTGCTGGAAAGTTTTAGCTGAGGTTCTATTCATTTCTTGAGAAATGCTTAGTTTTAGTTTTTACA
Source organism: Centroberyx gerrardi (assembly GCF_048128805.1). Classification (NCBI taxonomy): domain Eukaryota; kingdom Metazoa; phylum Chordata; class Actinopteri; order Beryciformes; family Berycidae; genus Centroberyx; species Centroberyx gerrardi. Next base: position 25,499,496 of record NC_136003.1, read on the forward strand.
GTAGTTTCAAATTACATGCCCAATAATGTGCAAGCTGCACCGCCTGTTATATGCAAATACTGAATCTGTGCCTTATCACTATAGAAGATTCTCTCTCATATGCTCTCTTTGGTTTTGATCTAAAAATGTCTAAAAAAGTCATTTGATTCATATTTGGTTTCTGTTTATTTCTGGAAGCTGAAATGATTGTTTCAGTTTCTTTCCCACACATCATTTACTTCAGTTGAATTACCTCTAAATTGATTACATCCCATGTCCCTGCAGATAAACGGTGTTCACTCATCAGTACGTTCCTGTCCAAGAGAACTTGACAGCAGTTCAAGATAGAGACAAAAACCCCAGCAGGATAGTGGCACTCTGAGGGTGGGGTTGACCACAGAATTGGCCGTAACACCATGACAGGTTGTCCAGTCATCATGAAGCTTGGCACATAGTTTGAGTGGAATTAAGGAATCATGTCTGCAAAGGCAATTTCAAATCAATCAATAGGGTTCACCACAAATGTCAAAAGTTTGTATCTGTTAATTTGGCCGATCGATTTTTATAAAACATACTCAAGGGCCAAGTTTTAGTCAAAATCTGAAGTTTAGTTTTGATGCATGTGGGCGTGGCCTAACACATGCTGGTTTACAACTGTAAATCTGAATAAGGGAATGTGAATGGGGAGTTTAGCCAGTCATAGGTGCTGGAGGGAACATGGGATGTTGCAGCCGTCATACTGCCTTGTTTTACTAATCGTCTCACTCACACACACACACACACACACACACACACACACACGGTCTCCCCTGATTATGTTTGGAACAGTTCCTGAAGGCAGGGTGACATTGACATTCCAGCAGTTGTTGAGCGCTGGTCAGGTGGATGCATATGTTTTTTTCATTAGCCGAATGGGTTATTAGCCTGGTTAACTGTACCAAATGCCATTGATTTCCCTGGGGCTCATTAAGACCCTACACCTAAAAGCGCCCCATTAAGTCTATGGTTTGTGATTAAATTAGCAATCAACTCTCCTAAGCAATAAACAGAGTCAACAGGTAATTAAATATGATTCAGCCTCTGGTAACAGCCAACAAGTGTACGTGTGGAATAAATGATGCAGTAATTTCTAATGCTTGGTTACACTGGTGGAACTAGGCCATAATGGGTGCAAGATTTTTTAGGGCCCCTATGTTGCTGTAGATAATTTATTTTCTAATATGAAGGAGGACTGAAATAGCCGTAAACTATTTTCTCATTCCGTTTAGTAATTGGAGTCTTTCAACTGCCAGCGCAGGACAAATTCAGCAGGATAAACAAGTCTCAACCAATCAAGATCTCAAACCCTGTTCTGTGTTTTGTGTTGAAAATCTAATATCCATTGTGTGACTAGGTGTATGAATTATGGATTTCAAGGTTAATGCATCGTCCTAGATGTGGCCTGTCTTGGAAATGGCAACTGTGGGTTGGCACTGGAGACGGCGTCTGACAGCCTTGTGACGAAGCCACTGTTAGAGGAAAAGAGCAAATTAAGCCCCAGTCCCAATCTTTCTCCCTGCTACTTTCCTCATTCCTCCCATGGCTGTCTTCCTGTCATTGTATAACTGTCTCTTTGTTCATACTCCAATTATCTCTCATCATTTTCTCTTTAATCTGTTCACTTTACAGTAACTGCCTTTCTCCTTCTGATGTGAATGGAGCTGAGAATACATGTGTGTAATGATGAGCTGCAAAGGTCGAGGAGATTAAATCAAGTTTAGCTGGATGTTATGTTCTTTCAAATCATGACTGTATGCCTTAAAGGAACCTCTTATATTGTTTTCTTAAATGAACACACTGTATTTGTACATTGTTTGTTTGTATGTGTGTATGTATTCATAGATGTTTCTGTTTATTTGCACATTTCTGCTGTTTTATTCTGTTTTTATGTGAAGCACTTTGAACTGCTTTTGTATGAGATGGTGCTATACAAATAAAATTGAATTGAATTATACTTTCAAAATATTGATCATGTTCAAAGGTTGGCTGAAATCATATATATATATATATATATATATATATACGGTATATATCAGTAGAGAAACAAAAGTTTGCGCATGCTCCTACTGGTGCTAGCTCCTACTCTAACAATAGTTTCAGTATACAGTGAGGTGGGGATGCACCTTGCCTGACCTGCAGGCAATTTATTCTGATACCTAAATATCTGCTAAGTGAACTGAGGCTGAACCCCAGCCTGTCGCAGCGCTCAGATGAGACTCTCTGGCATCATGTAGCATGTTTATATAAATAACTCACAACCAGGGATCCTTTTCTACACTGGTAAACTCCATTTAATTGCTGCTATGCTCTGACATTAAACTAAAAATAAAGTCTATATGGGAACAATGGTCCCTGAGCCCACAGTACATCCATTAACTACTAACATCATTCTGACTTTTCTGTAGTTTTGAAGCGCTCCTCAAAGCTGCATATCACTTTCCTTTAAAACATTCTTTACTGAGTAATATGATTGGTGCATGTCTGCACTTGAGGAAAAAACATTATTAGACTGAATTAAAGAGGTGAATGTGTAGCCACAGAGAGAGGCCAGGCACAGCGCTCCCTGAGCTGCAGCGCTAACCGATACCACCGCTGGATTTCCTTAAGTGTAGTGATGCTTAATAAAACCTGACCGGCGAGCTGAATCATGTTTCAAGCGGATTTTCCCAATGCTGTGGCGTGACTCTCCTATTGTCCGGGCCGCTGTAATCATTTGAGGCTGAGTAGGGGCCCGTTCAGCCAGTATTAAGACTGCATAGCATGGATGTCGAGCTACATTTCTATCTGCCACGGCTCGCGCTTCTCTAGCTCTTTCTGCAGGAGTCGTCACGATGTCAGGGGCTTTGTACCAAACTCATTCCCTGTATTTTCTCCAACTCCCACATTGAAGCGCGCCAGAGGTTGAGACTCTTTCAGCCGGTTCGGAGTTCATAGTCCGAACCTACTGAGAAATGACTGGAGCATCGACTGGGGACTGCTGCAAGGCCACGACAGGACAGCCGCCGCTGCAAAACAACTTTTTTTCATTTAATTGTTTCACATTAAAAACACACACTGTATGCTGCATCACAAAATGAGAAAACGCTGTCCTGCGATAACAATTGAAGCCAAAGTAGAGCGAAGTAACAGCCAGTGTCATTGTCACAGAAGAGCCGCGAGGCCCGCTGTCCCGGGCCGCGGCGGCGCACGGGCCGGCTGAGGATCGTGTTCGTCTGAAGCCACAACATGATGAGATAATACACTGAGACAGCAGGTTGAACCACAGACGGGAAATCATAATTCAAACAGTCCCACAAAGCACTTGAATTCATTCCTACCTGTAATGTACATTGCCATGACGACAGAGACCATGCTAGGATGATCATGGGCTAGAAATATAAAACTCAGGTATGTGCTGTACTCCAACAAACACAAAACCCCCTTCAGAACGGTCTCACACAAGCTTTTGGTGTGAAGCCATATACAGATGTAACTGATGTATCTGAGGACACAGCAGGTTTCGTTAAAACCAATGTTGAATAGAAGGACACCTGGTGCTCATAGCAAAATATGTCCTTCGCTTTTAACATGACATTCAACTACCCAAAGTGCTACTTCCAGTTTCATAATATTCTCACCGACTGGGAGTAGCAGACTGAGCAACATTATGAAGTGTGTGACAGCGTTTAGTCGCTTCTGGACCAGGAACTGACACTTCAGCAAAGGAGTTCTGGCGTGTCTGCATGGTACCCGTTTTTCTTCTTTTTCTTTTTTTTTTTTTTGGAGCAAAAACACAGATATGTACACCATAATACAGCTGACCCTGTGTCCTCTAAAATAAAAGATAGAAGAAAGATTAGTTCATCCTGGCTGAACCCACGTCATGATGTTACTGTAATCATGAGCGTTATTATCATAAAAACGCTGTCTGGGGATGAAAATTGTCTGGAAATTGTTTGGGGCCGGGGAGTTTTCCGGTGATGGACAAAACGACGGCGTCTTTGATGTGATGATAATAGCTGTCCCAAATATCACCCCCACATCCTCTAAATGGTCTGATGGTTAAAGAACGCCCTGGGCATGTTCATTTACTAGAGCGTTTTGCACATGGCTTGCTGTCTGGCAGGCAAATGTAGTCAGATTCCACCTCACTTAGCTGGGTGTTGTAGTGAGGTGCAGCAGCCAGAAGCCAGTGATTTATTCACATGAATTAACATGTATAGTAAGAGTATGACATCCCTTTAAAATATGTCTGTAGAAAACAGCTTAGCACCCCAGGACCCACACTGCAAACATGCCTTTTAGTAAACTGATTAAACTGAAACTGACATGTGAAAAAATATGGCTGCGAAATGTTGGATTTCACTCCATTCTGGGTAAACAAAGCAGAATTTTCAGGTGTTGTTTTCCCAGTAACCCCTTCTCCTCAAAGATAATTAAGAAATGATTAATCACTCGTCAGAATGGAGTTTCCAAGACGGATGGGTCGCGTCTGAACTATGATTTTAAACAACCATATGTTCAATCTGTACATTCTAAGTTCGATATCTTGGCCGGGCCCCTTGTCACGGGCCTGTTCTGAAGATAGAGAGACACAGCAAAATGGCACACATGTACAGTAAAGCAACACTGCAGTCCAGCGTACGCATCAGCATCAGCATCAGCATCAGCATCAGCATCAGCACAGAGAGCGAGACTGGATCCGAGAGCGACCGAGGCATGCAGTTTGGACAGTTCATAACCGTTATTGTACAGTACATTTGGCAGTGAGCGACATATGAATGGTGTGTGTTATACAGATATCCTGTACAGGGATGAGCCCCCTTCAGGGTCGTTGCCCTGCCTGGTCTCTGTCTCTATGTCTGTGTGTGTATGTGTGTGTGTGTGTGTGTGAGTGAGTGTGAGTGTGTGTATGTGGAGACCAAGGCCCCCTCCGTAGGTCTGGTACAGTGGAGGCTGCCCTCCCACTACAGTACAGTACATGGTGACAGAGAGGGCCGATAAGTCCAGCCGACAGCTCCTTAATCCCCATTAGTGCCACAGGCAGGGCGGTGTGACAGAGCCCAGCGCTGTCCTTACACCAACCCCTGTTCATGTCCTCATCTCCTCCCCGCCCCCTGGTAACGTCCCGCAGCCGTGCCCCTGTAGAGGATGTCGCGCCACCCAGCGGCAGGAGCCCTGACCCTCTGGATGTGTGTGGCTCTGAAGGGGGGGTGGGAGGGATGCGGGGGGGGGAGCAGGGGGGGCTCAGCAGGCAATCTCCTCCAGCGTGCCCAGGGTGGTCTGCAGGGGGACCGTCACAGTGTGGCTGATGGACTCCGAGTGGTTCGCCACCGGGTCACAGGAACTCTGGGAAAGGTCGAGAAGATTATGAAGGACGGTTAGGATGGAAACAAGTGACTGAAAAACTCTTATTTTATCTTGTATCCAGACTTATCAAGCTTATTTTAAGATTTTTTTTTTTTTTAGTGAAATCATGATGCATGATTAGAGAGAGTGAAACTACGTTGGCTTTAAAAACTCCACCTGTTAACTCCACAGTGCTGTGGTAGCACAATGTTGTAACTAAGAGAATTGCAGAACAAATGATTTAATTCATGTATTGACTAAGCGACTAATTATAAAATCAGCGGGCTACTTCCTGGTGTGTGTATGTACAGCGCAGCAGCCGCCAGTTGGTTGACGCTTGTGTGACTTCTACCATACTAGGAGTGCAAACCGTAATTGCAAAAGCATTACATACAAAAGCACAAATGAATCAATCAATGAACAAAAGAATGAATGATAGGGATAGGATGATATATCGAAATTCAATATATCACAATACAAAAATGTGACAATACGTATTGTGGGGCAGAAAAATGAATCATGATATCAGCTCCATTTTATTCTGCTGTAGTACTCACAAATGAGACCCATCACAATTTCACAAGCTCTCCATCAAAATTACATTAGTTGCACTTTGTAATGACATTTTTAAATTGTTGTTTACATTCTAGCGAGCCAATGCCATTGCTAGAAAGATTTGTGTTTCAGAAATAAACAGAATTCTGCACAGTCAGACTTTGTTGTCACTGAACTTGTATACAACCACATAACATCGCATATTGAATCGTATCGTGAGATAAGCGCATCGTCCCATCCCTAATGAACAAACAGAGCTCGCCTCTTATAGAGCGCCTAAAAACGGGCCGCTGTGAGAGCTCAACCGGGTCCAGCCTGGACAGAACGCTCTGTGAAAGACAACAAGACTGCGATGAGTGAAAGGTAAAAGTCCCGTCTCACCACGTCCTCGCCGTGACTCTCCTCCTCCTCCTCTCTGCTCAGTAGGTCCAGTAGTCTGTCTTTCACCACCTGCAGACCAAAGCAGAAAAGTCAGAGAGTGACTACATTCACTCTTCCATCAAAGGTCACGAAGTGTGCTTGTAATTGCTGAGTGTGTAGGAACAATTGACATTACTACTTAAGTACTTATGTTCTAACTGTGGTAATAAATGCCACCTTCACAATTACTTCAGCGTGGAAGTCGTAAAAACTCGAAGGCCTTTCCTGCTGCTTATGCCAGCGACATAATGCTCCCCTACTCCCACTATACCCATTAAAAAAACAAAAAAACAAAAAAAACATGAAAAAAATGACTTTTCCTGTGTATTTCCAAAGCTCCAGGGGAGGAGAAGACTATTATGTGCTTGGCAGAACGCTGTGCAGATGAAAGCCGTACGAGAGACTCTAAAGAGGGACAAACAGTAAAGCCAAGGTAATGGAAAAATCTCATCATACAGCTCAGTCATTCATCTCTGTCGGCTTTGAGGCAAATCTATCTCTTTAGCTGTTTTTGTATCAGTGACATTGTCTGTGTTCTCAGCCTTCAGGTTGTGCTTTCATGGTCGCTGCTCTTGCTCTTTACTCAAAAAACAAAAACAAAAACAAGAGCGAACAGGGTTTGATACTGAACTGATAAAAAAAATAAAATAAAATGCATGGGCCTGGGGAAGATTTATGTGCGTGTGTGGGTGTGTGTGTGTGTAGGTGTGTCAACAGGTACATGGGAAAAGTGTGTGGAAGGAGTGCTTGACTGACCTCATAAGCATAGTCGAACAGCTCCAGGATGGTGAGGATGCTGGCTCCAATGAAAAGACCCATCTGTCCACCAATATCACCTGTGGAAGACCACAGAGACAGTTATGCCCAGAGAAGTAGAGATAAAGAAAATGTATAAAAAAAAAAAACAGTGAGAGAAAGAAGAAAAGAAGGGTAACATGGGGTAAACCTACCCAGCAAGCCCGCCACCTCGTAGGCTTTCTTCTGCTCGATGGTCTCATAGTTCAGAGCCTCAAAGAACACGTCCAACACCAAGATGTTGTCTCTGAAAGAAGCAAAATATTCTACATTTGTCCTGTCTTGAGCAACACCGCACCGTGCCTTCACACTGCAAACAGCACGACCAACAAGTCACCGGAAGTCCATTTACTTCCTATAGTGCTGAGCGACTAGGGAAACTGATGTGTGGACGCCGGCTTGCCAGCTGAGAAAAGTTGGCCCACGACTGAACTTTTCACAGTCATCTGCTATTAACAGCCAATCAGATTTCTGTGCTCCATTGTTTCCCTACCGATGTGATTTTACTTCATGAACAACATTTCCGCCTGGCAAGGGCGAAATGAATGAGAAGTTGATTGCAGCCATTCAAAGCTTCCCAGTTCTCTACAATTTTTATTTGAAAGACCACAGGAATAAACGTGGCTCGGTGGTTAGCACTTGTTGCTTCACTGTAAGAAAGTCCTGGGCTTGATTCCCAGCTCCAGCCCTCCCTCTCTGTTTAGAGTTTGCATGTTCTCCGCGTGTTCATGTGGGTTTCCTCTGGGTGCCCCTGGTTTCTTCTCACATTCCAAAGACATGCAAGTCAGGTGAATTGGAGACTCTAAATTGCCCATAGGTGTGAATGTGAGTGTGTTTGTCTGTCTATCTGTGTTTGCCCTGTGATGGACTGGCGACCTGTCCAGGGTGTTTCCCTTCAGCCCAATGCATGCTGGGACAGGTGACCCTGAATAGGAATAAGTGGGGAACGAATAAGAAATAAACGTGTTGGAAAATGGTTGCATCAACCATTGGGGTCGATGGCAAGCTTGAAAGTAATTTCAGCAAGAGGAAATACTTAATTGTATTTTTGTTTATTTTCGGTTAATGCTTCCTAATTAGAGCTTGCCAGCTAGCTATGTTAACTCATTAAGATGACGTATCGTTATGTCAGGCAATACCAGAGCAGCAGAAACACATAATTTGCCTGTTCAAAGCTTTAAAGCTGCAGAGCTCTACAAAGATGCAACAGTCGGTCAGAATAGAGCGACACATTAACCGAGTCGCTCTCAGTCTGAACGCCCCGGACAGGGAGAGCCGGAACTCACGTGATGTACTTCTCCGACTTGTTGAACTTCTTCTCCAGGTAGCGGGCCGAGGTCTTGCTGGGGATTTTGACCATGGACAGCTCTTTGTTGTAGCGGGTCATGTTGCACGGCGTCCTGCACATACAATTGCTGCTCTCCACGGCAGACAGTTTGGCTTCAAGGAGAAGAGGCGAGCGACAGGTGGGGAGGAGGATAAAATGGAGAGAGAGAAAGAGGGAGGAGGAAGTGGGAGGATGGGTTGAGAATGAAGGGAAAATGTCAGCTCTTTTAGAAACACAGCGAGGCCTCGCCTGGCGTGCTAGCAGACATACTGAGGCTTCTGTAGCCTTGTGCTCAAAGCGTTAAGCTGTTATTGCTGGTGACAGCCAGGGGAAAATGCATGTGGCATCTCTTTTCTTATTCTAAAAGCAATGGGGGTCATACATACATACAAACACAGTCACACAAATACACACGCACATTGCCTTGACAGTGTTTGATACTGTGTCTTGAGTCCTATGCGAGATGTTTACTCCTGAAAAGACCAAATGACAGTCTAAGTCAATGTCAGCGTCAATGTCACTGAGGAGAGAGTGTAAAGCAGCAAATGTGAATAAGCCTCTGAAGCAGCATCCTAGAAACATCCCCTTTAACCCCCACAGAGACAACATCCTGATGCACAATCGGCAGCGTCTATTCGGGGCTTTGCAGCGGCAGTTTGACCCAGAAAAAAAACTCGGATGCACTGGATGATTACGTGTTAAGCCTACAGCCTCCTACATAACACCATCTCTCCGCAGTGACGCTAATGCTAAGTGACGCAAGCTTTTCAAATATAGCCCCTTCAAAAGCTAGTCCAGCGGAGAGGCTGTTCACATTCACCGCAAATCGCTTTCTTAAGCCGGAGTCTGAATTTTTAAGTTCCACTCCCTCCTGAGTTTAAAAAAGACCTCATCTAATTTCACTAGAGATTTCAAAATCCTTTCCCACTACCAATAACTACCAATTTGGACTTATAATTTGCCAACACATCCACCCTCATTGCATGCTACTCTGAAAGCATAAATGTAGGGGCGAATTTAATGTTAACAGCCTTATTTCTCACTGTGACAACTTTGTGGCAGACCCCCAGATCTCAGTACATAACGCAGCTATCCCCATGGCGCACTAATAGCCTGCGGGGCCACACAGTCACGTAATTGCAAGAGGAAATTCAATATGGCTTCTCAGTGGTCTCTTATTTTTATTCAAATGAGAGACTATTGGATACAGGAGAGCAAGGCCTCATGCATTCAAATCCTTGATTTCTTTCTCTAAGCCTGTCATCTCTGTCCACCTCTCGTTCTCTTTCTCTCACACAAATTTAAATCTAAAACAAACCAAATTACCCTTTTTTTTATTTCACATTTGTTCCATCTTTCACAATTTCTTTTCGCAAAGTTAATGCATAACATTCCCTACTCCAAAAAAGAAAAAGAGTCTGAATAGCATGCAAAAATAGCTTATCTTTGGAGTCGTTTCAGATGTCATTGATAGAGAATGAGAGAATGTTCTCAATTGGCATAACCACTTATGCAAGACAATTACACTCATGTTGTGACTGTCACTTGAAGGATCACATTTATGGCAGGATGCGTCTCTTGTTCATCTAAATAGCCGTAATACGGGATTGGAAATAACTGTTTTCTATCTGGAAGTGTAATTATAAGCAGACACTGTTTCCACCACACATAAGCAAGTCGTTCACAGACGACAGATGCAGCTGTCTCCTATTAAATACATTTTCTGTGCCGTCTCCAAAACTTCACGAGTGACACAGTTAAAGAAAGGAAAACCCAATCAAACTTCGCCATGTGAAATCTTCTCTGGTGGGTATAGCAAATTGGCAGCAAGTTCAAACTGGAATTCATTTGCATTGAATGATCCAAACTGCCTGTGTGTGTGTGTCAGTGTGTGTGTGTGTGTGTGTGTGTGTGTGTATTTGAATTGTGAAAGCTCCCTATTCCAAAAATGAAACCAATTACAGGCAGAGAGAGGAAAAGAGCTTCCTGGAATAAACACCAAAGCCTTTTACATTCCTGTATCATACAGTATAACTTTTCCATTTCAAGTCCATGTTAATGACACATTCTTGAATTGCAGTGTCTGCTCCTGTGTTGTGGCAGATTGCAGCTTTGGTGCTGATTCCCTGATAGTTTTGTTGTCCTTGGCTAGATTTTTTGGTTACTGGTTGATTTTTCTCTCCTTTTAAAGGAGCAATAAGAAAGATTTTACTGCCCACGTAGCACAAAATCAATACCAATCAACACCAAAGACTCAACAAACAATGACTTTTCCAGATGCTGAGATTTCTGGCTTTCAAAACTCACTTTCCTCAACGAGGTGGAAGGGGTGAGAAGGTGGGATCTGAACCAGAGACTTGTGTAGGAGGAGAAAAGTCCTATCAAGTTCCTACTTGTCAGCAATAGATGTGGATAATCATAGATTACTGTACCTCATGCCCCTTTAAATCACAAGTATTATTTATGTTTGCTCTGAGTATGGGCCTACAGGTTGTGCTACAATTAATATGGCTAATTCAGGCTAATAGTTGCAAATGTATTATGATTATTTGATGGATATGATGAGTGCATCAGTATAAAGAAATCGTCTGTAGGTTTCTTAAATTGCAGTGGGGCTCTGGGAGTGCGAGGCGGTCTGGGAGCTGAAAACCCTCACTTTTCAAAGCGCGTCAACACTTTACAATGAATTTAATTTAGATAAATTCACAAGGAAACCATCTCATCTGACTTTCATGAGTCTCTCACTCTCTCCAGTGTGAGGCTATGGCAAAGGTAAAATATTATACTGAGGTATTAGAGCAGTTTCATAAAAAGTCGAAATGGAGAAAGTGAGGAATGGAGAACTGAGATCAATATCTCAAACAGCCAGATGAGCCATCGTTTAATGAAACTGACAAAATTAATAAAAATCCAGAATTTGAAAAAGGAAAAACAGGCAAAAACCTTTCACATTGTTGTATTATTTACCTCAATGTAAGAAATATGACCCATTATCCATCCATCCATCCATCCATCCATCCATCAAACTGAACACTATCCTATCTGTTCCTATCTGTTCCCATGTTGCTTACATACGTGATGAGCCTTCCAAACACAAGGGAAAATATTCAGATATCTGCTGTTTCCTTGGTGAATCCCAAAGGTAAGTAGATATGCGCTTTTCCGCATGATGAGTTCATTAACATGTTTTAAGATAATGACACAATCAGTTTTATACCATAAATGGATCACGCTGCAGCACCTGCATCTGAAATGAGCGTGTGTATAATGTGTAATTCCGTGACCGTTCCAATTTCCTTCATCAATGAGTCCAATGAGTGAGAAGAGGTTGCCATCATACTTCCTCTGAGTAGATGTGTTTATCTGACTAGTTTGGCATTCATGAGGATATTGCTGTACTTAAGCTGAGCCTTGTCAAGCTTGAAATTCTTTCCAGTGTATTGCTCAGCTTTGAGGCAGGTTGATAATTTAAGCATGGCATTGACAGGTAAAAGAAAAAAGCTCACCCTAATCCTTGTTGGCACAACTAATGCTTGTATGTGAGGTTAAGCACTGATATTTAAAAGAAGATATGTATCTGAGTGCGTCATGTTCATTTGCATATAAACCTGTATGTGTGTGTGTGTGTGTGTGTGTGTGTGCATGTGGACTTACCAAGGGCAGGCTCGGCACAGTCTTTATACTGCTCAGGAGTGCAGAATGGAGCATCACCTAGGAATAGTTTGGGGAAAACACAGCAGAGGGAGAAAGGAGAATTTAAACATTAAGTAGTGCTGAATTTCTAACAAGAATCTAAAAACAAACTCAAAACAGCTCCATCACTGCAGAACCATTCCAGGAACCCAGAGCTTTTTTTTTTTTTTTTTTTATTCTGAAAAGGGCAATGTATCCATCTTCTTTATATGTGAGGTGGGATGCCTTTTCTGCCAGTAAACAGCAGACAGACAATCCCACTACTTTTTTATATGCCAACACCTAATCCAGTATTGACTCCTCAAATCAATACGAGACCTCTCAATACTTTTTTAATCTCACATAAATAGTGCAACCTTGCTCAAAACTTTTCCTTGATTAAATGCATCCTAAATGCACCAGCCACCATGTCTATTTTTTTTTTTCATCTCAGAAGAGCCGCGGTGCTTACCGGGCATGTGCACCATCCTGCAGTTGCAGTTCTCCACGATGTAGCGCGTCTCGCAGTCGATCCTGCAGGCCGTCACACTGTAGACCTGGAAGAAGCCCGACTCCAGAGCCTTGGACTCGCACTCTCCCCACGGGGGAGGCAGGTAGGTCAGCTGCAGGAGAGAGAAGAGACATGGGGTCACCGGGGGCCCGGAGATGAGTACAGACAAAACTAGGATGCAGATGGACTCTCTCTCTCTCCATGTGTCCGGTCCAAAACGTGGAGAGCTCCTGTGTACTGCTCTCTCCAGAAGGCCGTCCCTCGCCTCTGAAACCCAGCCAGCTCAGAGACGGAGCAAAACAGAGGAGCCTTGCAACAAACCAGGCGGTGTGGAAAACATTTCCAATGATAGGCAGACTTTGGCTGCAAAAACCCACAACACCCTGCTTTGGGAACACAAAAACTCCAAATTTCTCCCCCCCCTCGCCCCCCCGCCCCCGCCCCTGTGGCTCCGAGGACGGGGACAGCAGATGAGGGACGAGGGACACCGGGAGGAGCTGTGTGAAGGCCCATCTGCTCCACAACACAGGCAGCACGCTCCCAGCCGCGCACTCGGTATCCATCACCCACCACCCTCTGTTCCCCAGTTCCATTCATTGTCATTACAGTGCATCCCGGGAGAAGCGGCTCCCTCTGCCAAAATAGCAATTTTTTTGGATCAAGCTAAAACACAACATCCTGCCAGGTGAAATCTGGCCACAGCATGCTTGTTAGCAGCGACAGAATTTGAAACAGTGCCCCTCCTATCAGGTGATGTTCTGCCCGTGCTCCTGGGGAGTTTGATGCGGTGGATATGCAGATATAATCGCTTCAACTACAACCGGTAAGATATAAAATTCAAACGCAATCCAAACACCGATCTAGCATGCTGAATATTTCATCATCCCCAAAGCCTCTGGCCATGTCTGGGCACTGCTATAACGTCTCCTGTGATAATTAAACATGCCCTCACTGATGCCAGCAGCAAGTGTGAGGGATGAATGCAGACTTCCAGACACTATTAATTTTATTAGGGACCTAAGAAAGGTGCTTCTCAGCAATCCGTAACCTTTCAAATCACCTTCACACCTCAGCTCGTCTTCACTTACGGCCTAATTAGAGTTGGCTCTGACTGATTCAAGATGTGATTATTTCTCCGTAATCAGATAATTGAAGATGCTCGATGTCAGCTGTCGCCGCGTTGAGACCTGCTGACCACATTATGGTCTATCTAATAAGAGCCAAGGCCTGTGCCCCACCCAGCATGTTATTAATCAATGTTTGATTTCCATTACTACATTGCCCCAGTTATACAGGGGCAATGTAGTAATTAGGTTATATAACTTGGTCAGCAAGAGACATTGTTCTAAAAGTTGGTGTTTGAGTTCTGGCTGGATTTTAATGAGGCTGAAGAATTGGAGCTGGTTGGACGGGGTGAAATGGAAACTGTGGGCTGTGGGCTTGAGCTAAAACTCAACACCACACTGGTGTACAGTAGCGAGCCACATGCTACAGCTCCCAGATGATGCCCTCCACTGTTGGGTTCTTTTTTTGGCCTGACAGCACAGCGCCAAGCTGAAACACACAGACCCAGGGCCTGACACAAGAGGCAGCGAGGGAGTAATGCTATAATGAAGACCTTTTCTTTCCTCCCAGGGAAAAATCATTTTCACAAGCAAGGGAACACCGTGCCCTTTCAGCTTTGGTCAAAAGCTCACTGAAGGGCAATTTCTGTGTCTGCACAGCTAAAATATAAAATTGCCTGTGTGTGTGTGTGTGTGTGTGTACTGATTGGGCCCCTACAGTGGGCTGTGTACTTTGGCTTCTGTGCCCGCAATTAATTTGATGAAATGGCTTTAATCTAAGCCCAATGATATTAACCAAAATGAGTTCATATAAGCTCACTGTCACATTTTCACAGTGAGACTGATTAGGATCCATTACAATCATCCACTAATCACCACAAGTATTTTGACATGCTCCATAAGTTCCTACCCAAATCTCTGTCCCAGATAAACCGAACCTACTCCACTCCACCTCATCATTATCACGATCGTTTTACGGACATTTTTGAAAATGCCTTCAGGGTTTCTCCAGAAGTTAGAGGCTTGAAGAGACAGGCGGAAACTTCCCGCAGTAGGAGGCTTCTCCCTGCCTTCTGATACAAAGTGCAGTTCTGCATTAATTAGCTGGAGCTAAATCTGCCGTGTTTCCCACTGTGGCGGCCTGTGGAGAGGGGCAGTGTTATCGCAGCACGGCAGCAGAGGAGGCCCTGTCTTCGCCCTGCCAGTCACAGGACCGGGCTGACAAGATGAGCAGAGACAGGAATCCTGGAGGCTCATTACCCAGGAGGCCTGACCATCTCTGGATAGAAGGCCTCCAGAGATTTCTTCTCCTCTCTCCTGCCTACCGCCGAGGTGCTTCTCTCCATCTCGGCATCACACTGAGCTTCATGTACTGAGGCGAGGTTCCAACCAAATGTTATTCCCTAGTCTGATTTTTTGTTGAAGTGAAGCTTGTTTCTAAATTTTAAAAATGAACTTCGCTAAATGCACCAACTTTTCACCATTCTGAGAAACTTCCTCCTTTATTCACTCTCTTTGACAGCCAATGGTTGCCATAGGAGCAGAACTCTCATTGATATGCGGGAGACAGAGACCATTTTAAAAATGAGGGGGCAATGCATTAATCTTGACAGAAATCTGTCTGCTCAGACAAGGGCAATCAAGCCAACTCCCAATGGTGAGCCAGACAATGCATTTCCAGAGCTGAAGAATAAGAGACCAGAGTTCGGAGGAGGGAGGAAGGAGAGGAGAGGAGACAGGCAGGAGGAAAGAGACAAAATGAGACACAGACAGAAAGAGATAGAGAAAGAGAACAGAATAGAGATGGAGAAACAGCGAGACCGAGGGAGAGACCTAGTAACTTTGGCCGAATGGATTGATAACTCTTAGGGCTCAGAGGAGTCGGTTTATAGAAACATCCAGCATGCCAGAGTACTGGCACCTTCACAGAGGCTTGTTCAACTCCAGCAGGCAGGACAGAAAGGAGAAAGCTGAATAACAACCTTGTGAAGTGGAAGCGTCCAGCATCCCCGTGTGACAGTGAAAAGGCTATTTACATCAAATACAGTCGCAGGTGCCGGTCTACGAGGCCGGTGGCCTTGATATGGCCTTGTGTGGTGGAAGGGAGCTTTGGAGTGATTGAGTGTGGATGAGTCAGGGTGAAGCACCTGCTGCCAAGGTCACGGCCGCTGACAGAGGAGGAAGTTATCATTTGTCAGTCAACATCCGCTAAGAGACGACAGAAGTCTGTAGAGGGTCCAGAGAGACTGCATGTTGGGACACACATTCACAAAAATACACACTCTAACACACGCGCACCCACACACACCTACCCACCCACACACACACACACACACACACACACACACACACACACACACACACACTAAGTCCCCATCATGCCTGTAATGGAAAGTTATTTATCACAGAGGGTTTTTTTTTTTTTTCTTTATCTCTGAGAGATAAGCTGAACATGTGGATTAGAACTGAAATACAGTACAAGAGCCACAAGGAAGGGAAATGATAAAAAAAAGCTATTAAGTGTGCATCAGTAAAGGTCAGGGACACCTACCCTCTGCTCCTGTGTGGCGACAAAAGTCTGGAAGCCAGGGGCCACGCCGAAGCCTAGCTCATGGACGAAAGGGGGCTCCGCCTGGCTGTGGATCTGCACCCGCACACCCGCCTCGAAGGCTGTATCCTCTGAAAGAGAGAGAGACAGAAAGACCCAGTTTGCTGACTTATTCTGTCAATAAACAAACAGAAATGTACAAAAAAACCTTGCTGCATCTTTGGCTTATTGACTGTTCAGATAAATAGAAAAGGGAATAGAAGAACGAAAAATGCTGTTTACACCCAAACAGACGCTGTTCACCGTCACGCTGTTGCAGAGAGTCAAAAACTGAAGTTCCTGTTTGAAACCACGTTTGGTCGATGAATTCGGGGCTTTTTGAGTCAAAGCCAAGGGCTTTCAAGATTGTCTTTATAATAACACACCCCTTTCAGAGGAGAGCGGCCCATTTGTCTTGACATCAAAGACAGGTATTGAAGTAGAAATTCCAATGGCTCGATGCTGACGCTACAGATGAAAGGACTTTTATCCAGCCGTTCAAAGCACTCGTACGCATGCTCACAAACACACATACAAAATGCTACAATCTGAGATGAAACTGCCAGACAGTCGGCGCACCTTCATGTGTGTGTGTGTGTGTGTGTGTGTGGCATAAACAGCCACACACACACGCAAACTATACTTGTTGTACTATACTTGCGAGGAAATTCCATTGACTACATTAATTCCTATTTTTGAAACGTAACCCTTACCACTACATGCCTTAAACTAATCTAAACCTAATCCTAATTCTAATTTTAACTCCCAAGTGCTAACCCTAAACTAACCTTAACTGAGCCTAATTCTAATCTTAACCCTGTTCTAACCCTAAACTAACCTTAACCCTTAAACTAACCTAAACCTAATCATAATTCTAATCTTAACCCTAAACCAGAGTCCTAACGCTAAACCAGCCCCTTGTAGTAGTGAGGACCGACAAAATCTTCTCACAAATCTTCTCACTTTGGAGGATTTTCCTCACCTTTCAATCCTTGCAAGAACATTTGGTCCTCACAGGGATAGAAGTACTCACACACACACACAGTCTCTCTCTCTCTCTCCTTCATACAGACGAGCGCTCGGGCGGGAACTAACAGAGCCACAAGCTAACATTTATGGGAAAGGAGAGAGCGGCCTTTATAGAAATCAATAACTTTCTCTCTCCATGTCCTCACTTTCAACTGGCAGCGTTCCTGCACATTCAATCAAGGTGTCCCCCTGCCAGCCTGTCAGCCCGACGCCTCGGGGCGCACTGGAACCACGACATCAGAGCGTTTCAGGACGGTCAGCCTCTCAGATCCACAGAAGACACGCACGCGCACGCGCACACACACTTAACACACAGTCACACACACACACACACATATACAGCAGTTTCCACCCAACACTCGTCAATCAAACACCTGCAATGCCAAGTGATATGGCAACATCTGGGATGAAGACGCACTAAGAATCGGATAAAGGGATCAAACATGTGCCGGGTCGAGCACGTGTGAAGTGGTTTTTATGGGTGTGTGAGCATTTGTGTGTGAAAGACTGAGTGCGAAAGACAGAGTGTGTATGTTTATGTGTGTATGTGTGGGAGAGATAATGAGGGTGGCGGGGTTTGTGCATGTGTGTGTGCATATGTGTTTGTGTGTGTGAAAGGGAGTGAGAAAGAGTGAGGTGCTGTCTGCGTATGTGTGTGTGAAAGAGGAGAGAGGGTTGGATCATTTTGTGTCCTGTCCTGAGCAGTTTCCTGTCCTGTACCATTGTCTTGTCATGCTACATCTTTGTATGCATTTAGCACAAACAATCTATTATTGGATTGGCACCATTATTTTCGTTTTTAGAAAAAAAAAAGAAGAAAAAAACTGCATCAGAAACATTTTTCCAAGGTTATAAATGTCGCCCAGCGTAGCCAAGAGCTAACTTTTCAAAACTGCATGCGTGTCACAACTCCAGTTCCATCCACCAGAGGGCGCCAAACTGGACTTCCAACTACCAGCCTGATCTCCACCTGCACACCTGATTCCATTCTTCTCATCAGTCTACACACCTGATCCTCATCACTCCCCTACATATACAGTATATACCTGTCGCCCCAGTTACTCAGTGCTTGCAATTCGAGTCTGTCTCGTGTACTTAGCTGTTATCTGTTGTTGCCAGTATAGTAAGTTTATCTGCCTCTCTGTATCCTGTACCTGTCTGCCTGCCTGCCTGCCTGCTTGCTGGAATAAATCAGCATTGTTCACTCCTACTACCTGTCTCCGCTTCTGCTCTTGGGTCCTGGTTGCTTGCCTGACAGAATTGCAAGCCAAGACAGACCCAGTGGAAGCTGACGCCATCCAAGGCACCCTTCAATACCAAGGAGCAGCTATCGGTCGTCATGAGCATCAATTATCGGAGATTCACACTACTCTGCTCCACATCACTTCTACCCTGCAGCAGTTAACCCAGGACTCCTCTGCCTCTCTACTTGCTGAAGGCTCAGCTGTTTCTGCCTCCTATCGTCACCAGTCTGGCCACCAGGAACCGCGCTTGCCAAACCCCGAGAGATATTGTGGTGATTCCGGTACGTGCAGGTCATTCCTTGCTCAGTGCTCATTAATATTCAAACTACAACCATCATGTTTTGCCACTGAACGTTCCCGGATAGCCTATGTTATTACCTTGCTAACTGGTAAGGCTTTGGCCTGGGCAACTGTAGTGTGGGAGCAGCAAACTGAACTGTGCTTTAATTACGCTCTGTTTTCTGTTGAAATGAGAAAAGTGTTTGATCAGCCACTGGTGGGAAAAGAAGCTTCTAAGAGACTGGTTGGTCTTCGTCAAGGGTCCAGATCTGTTGCTGATTACTCCACTGAGTTTTGTACTCTAGCCGCCAAGAGCAGGTGGTGTGAGACCGCTGTCTACAATGTCTTTCAGAATGTCAGATCTAATGAAAGATGAACTTGCCTCCCGAGAGTTGCCTGAGGACTTAGACTCCCTGATTGCCATGGTCATACGTATCGACAACCGACTCAGGGAGAGACGCAAACCTAATTATTCACCCTCCCTCCGGTCCAGCCCCTCACCTCGCAGAGATGAAAGTTCCAGCCGCCAAGGATTATCATCAGTCGTCCGTCCTTCCTTCACTTCCCAGTCCATTGCTCCAGAGAACACAGAGGTGGAGCCCATGCAACTTGGCCGTACCAAATTGAGTCCTACTGAAAGGCAGAGGCATATCCGTGAAAACTGTTGTCTGTATTGTGGTCAACCTGGTCACTTCCTGGCTCAGTGTCCGTTAAAAGACAAGACTCACCAGTAAGCGAGAGGATACTAGTGAGTCCTATTAAAGCCTCTCCCCATCGTTCCAATCTCATGCCTGCTACACTCCGCCCGAATAATCAGATTACTCCTGTTAAAGTGCTTATTGACTCTGGTGCTGATGGTAATTTCATTAATTCCTCCCTTGTTCACCAGCTGAATATTCCTACGTCCCCTGTGCAGACACCATGAGAAGCCAACGCTCTGGATGGTCGAGCCATCGGTATGGCTTCACTCTCCTGCGTTCCCCTAGAGCTCTGCATATCAGGTAACCACCGTGAAAACATCCAACTAAGCCTGATCAACTCTCCATACGTTCCTGTCATATTAGGCCAATCCTGGCTTCAGAAACATAACCCAACTATAGACTGGTCCAACAGCTCATTATGGGCTGGAGCCCATTCTGTCACGCTGTCTGTCTCTCATCAGCCCAGCCATGTGACCTCTCTGGTTCTCCCACACCTGAGTTCTACCCTGACTTGGTTAAAGTTCCTCCAGAATACATGGACCTTAAGGAGGTGTTCAACAAGAGTCGGGCAACCAGTCTTCCTCTCCATCGTCCTTATGACTGTTCCATTGATCTGCAGCCTGGTTGCTCACCTCCTCATGGCCGCCTGTACTCTCTGACTGGTCCGGAAACTAAGGCCATGGAGAAGTACGTCGGTGAGTCTCTTGCCTCAGGCATCATTTGGCCATCCTCCTCACCTGCTGGAGCTGGGTTCTTCTTCGTAGACAAGAAGGACAAATCTCTATGACCTTGCATTGACTTCCCGGGTCTCAATGACATAACGATTAAGAACAGATACCCGTTACCCCTCATCTCCTCCGCCTTTGAACCTCTCCAGGGGGCCACTGTTTTCACTAAGCTGAATCTTCGTAATGCCTACCACCTGGTGAGAATAAGGGAAGGAGACGAATGGAAGACGGCCTTCAATACCCCCATTGCCCACTATGAGTATCTTGTTATGCCATTCGGTCTTACTAACGCCCCTGCCGTCTTCCAGGCCCTAGTCAATGATGTGCTCAGAGACATGCTTAACCAGTTTGTTTTTGTTTATTTAGATGACATCCTCATCTTTTCCCGCAACCTTCAAGAGCACGACCAACATGTCCGCCAAGTCCTGAAACGCCTCCTGGAGAACCAGTTGTTTGTGAAGGCGGAGAAATGTGATTTTCACACATCCATGGTTCTCTTCCTCGGTTACATCGTCTCTGATGGTAACATCCAAATGGACCCTGACATGGTAAAAGCAGTCCTGGACTGGCCGAGGCCCACCACACTGAAACAGCTCCAGCGGTTTTTGGATTTTGCCAACTTTTATCGCAGGTTCATTAGGAATTACAGCTCCCTGGCCGCTCCCCTCACCGCTCTCACTTCCCGGTTTTTGACGTCAGCATGGACCCCTGACGTCGAGGAAGCTTTTGTGGAACTTAAGCGATGATTCTCCTCTGCTCCGATCCTGGTTCATCCCAATCCTGCTCTCCCATTCGTGGTGGAAGTAGACGCTTCCAATACAGGAGTTGGAGCAAAAACTCCACCCATGTGCCTACTTCTCCCATAAACCTTCCCCTACAGAACAAAACTATGACATTGGCAAACGGGAGCTCCTCGCCGTCAAGCTTGCCCTGGAGAATTGGAGGCATTGGCTGGAGGGAGCTGCTCATCCCTTCCAAGTGCTAACCGACCACAAGAACCTTGAATACATCCGTGGTGCCAAGAGACTGAACTCTTGTCAAGCCAGGGGGGCTCTGTTTTTCAATCGTTTTAATTTAATTCTGTCTTATCGTCCTGGCTCCCGTAATACAAAGCCTGATGCACTGTCCCGCCAGTTCTCTCCTGACTCTGCTCCCCAGCAACCTGAACCCATCTTGCCAGACTCCTGTGTAGTGGCAGCCCTAATTGAAGCTGAGGTCCAGGATGCTCTACGCCACCATCCAGACCCAGGTAATGGACCTCCCAATCGTCTGTTTGTTCCTGATTCTCTTCGTTCCAGGGTGCTCCAGTGGGCTCACTCCTCCAATCTGGCCTGTCACCCTGGCACTCGTCGAACCTTGGCTCTCCTACGGCAGCGTTTCTGGTGGCCCTCCATGCGGGATGATGCCCAGTCGTTTGTTTCCACCTGTCCCACTTGTGCTCAGAATAAGACGTCCCGGCAGCCCTCCTCTGGTCTCCTTCAGCCTCTTCCGGTTCCTCACCGACCCTGGTCCCACATATCCCTCGACTTTGTCACTGGACTACCTCCCTCAAATGGTAACACCACCATTCTCACTATAGTTGATCGCTTCTCCAAGTATGCCCATTTTGTTGCATTGCCCAAACTGCCCACAGCCAAGGGTACTGCTCAGCTGGTCATACAACATGTTTTCTGTCATCTCCCTAAAGACATTGTTTCAGATCGTGGTCCCCAGTTCATCTCCCAATTCTGGAAAGCATTCTGTCAACTCATCGGTGCCACTGCTAGCCCTTCCTCTGGATTCCACCCCCAGACCAATGGCCAGACACAGAGAGCTAACCAGGACCTGGAAATTTCCCTGCGATGTCTGGTCTCCTCCAATCCTACTGCTTGGAGCAGTAAGTTGGTCTGGGTAGAATATGCACACAACACTCTTCCATCATCATCTACAGGTCTGTCACCTTTTCAGTGCTCCCATGGTTTTCAGCCACCTCTATTCCCAGTACAAGAAAGAGAAGTTTCTGTTCCATCTGCTCAAGCCTTTGTCCATCGGTGCCGAGTCACCTGGAGGAAAGCCCGCTCTGCACTGCTCCACTCTTCTGTCAGGTACAAGCGCCAAGTGGATCGCCACCGCATCCCTGCGCCTAGATACTTTCCCGGTCAGAGGGTTTGGTTGTCTACTCGTGATGTTCCTCTCAGATTGGTCATTTTCCCATCTCTAAAATCATCAACCAGTCTGCTGTCCGCCTTAAGTTACCCCGCACCATACGCATTCATCCTGCTTTCCATGTCTCCCGAGTGAAACCTGTTCACAGGTCACCCCTGGTTCCTCCTCCTCCCCCTCCTCCTCCTCCCAGGATTGTTGATGGTTCGGCTGCCTACTCGGTCCGCAAGCTGCTGGGTGTCCGACGCCGGGGCAGGGGATTCCAGTACCTGGTGGACTGGGAGGGATATGGCCCAGAGGAACGCAGCTGGGTTCCTGCTAGTGACATCCTCGACCCTCAACTCATCAGGGACTTCCACCGGCAACATCCTGACGAGAGGGTCGTCAGGAGTCGACCCTAGAGGGGGGGGTTCTGTCACAACTCCAGTTCCATCCACCAGAGGGCGCCAAACTGGACGTCCAATTACCAGCCTGATCTCCACCTGCACACGTGATTCCATTCTTCTCATCAGTCTACACACCTGATCCTCATCACTCCCCTACATATATATACCTGTCGCCCCAGTTACTCAGTGCTTGCAATTCGAGTCTCGTGTACTTAGCTGTTATCTGTTGTTGCCAGTATAGTAAGTTTATCTGCCTCTCTGTATCCTGTACCTGTCTGCCTGCCTGCCTGCCTGCTTGCTGGAATAAATCAGCATTGTTCACTCCTACTACCTGTCTCTGCTTCTGCTCTTGGGTCCTGGTTGCTTGCCTGACAATGCGGTCTGACAGAACGATGTATCATTTGACAGAATGACTTCCAATTCCTTTTGATCACCATTTATCGTATCATTTAGCAGAATTTATTCATTCAAATTAATCCAAAATCAGCAGGTTTGAAAATTTCATGGTCTGGGATTTATGCTTAGAACAACAGCATGATCAAACCAATACTGAGACCTGGGTTCAACTCTCACTTGTGATTCACATTAAGTTGCCACAAAGAAACTTTTTGTTTCTTGTTCTGTTCATTTACAGTTGATACAAATTAAGATGGAACATTTTATATGCTTCTTTGATTGTTCAAATATATATATGTATATATATTTATATTTGAACAATCAAAGAAGCATATAAAATGTTCCATCTTAATTAATTATATATATATATATACACACACACGGACAGGAACATATGACACAAGACCACATGCAATTTTAAAAGGTTAGCTGTCGGACATGCAGGCTACACTGGGCTACATTTACAGCCTATTGCAGTTTCTTTCCAAACAGGTTACACATTACACAGGACAATGCAGAGAAATGGTCAGGACAGGACACAGTGGCCATCTAATGGTACAAGACCCTTATTACACAGGACAAAACTTTAAATTACACAGAACAACAACAAGACACTGCAGATAACTATCTCCTACTGACAGTGAGAAAGAGAGTTTGTGTTTGTCTGTGTGCATGTCTGTGAAAGAGATAATGAGAAAGTGTGTGTGAGAGAGAGAAAGAGAGAGGATCAACAGGGCATGCTGTGCTTGTTTGTGCTCTAGTCAGTTCAGCTCTCCTTATCAAGATATGATCAAGAGGATCATGGTTAAGGATGTTTGTTATATCTGACCATGGCCTCAGATAGTTCCAAAGATTTGGAGTTGCTATTTATTTCATCACCACTATCACCCTTATCACGGAAACTTGAAAGACTTGACTTACGGTGATTAAGCAAAATGAGGGAGGCAAAGTAAATTACGATGCTATCTGCCACCGCGATCAGAGCTTCGATCTCGCCTGTTACCGCTTTGTATTTTTATGACCCACTATAAATTCTGGTGGTATTCTGATTCCACCTGCTGCATTTCAATCTGTCTCTTGCTGTGGGAAAACATGAGGAGGGCATGGGGAGAATCAGCTGTGGTAAAAGAGGAGATTGGTCTGTGTGTGTGTGTGTGTGTGTGTGTGTGTGTGTGTGTGTGTGTAGGTGTAGCTGCATGTGTGTGGAATCAAATAAGCTTGTTGGAGGGTTTCAGTTCGAGGTCAGCCTCCTTTCTGAACACATCTCTATGGAGCATTCAGCCTTCCTCTCCACACACAACGCAACAACCATGTTTGCCAATAACAACACTGTAGCTCCAGACTCCCTCTCCTCCTTCCCCTCCATCTCCCATTTCTCCCACTTCTCCCGCAATCGGCCCTGCGATGCCTGATACCGACACTTGTTCATGCAGCAAATTCAGGACCAGACATGTCAGGCTTGGTAAGAACCCTTTGCTCCGTGCTTTTAAATGTGAGAACTTATCACACGGAGACACGCGGATATCATCTGTTTGGCAAACTGAAGCACGGTTGCATGTCAGAATATGTAATGAGGACAGAACATG
Organism: Centroberyx gerrardi; assembly: GCF_048128805.1. NCBI lineage: Eukaryota > Metazoa > Chordata > Actinopteri > Beryciformes > Berycidae > Centroberyx > Centroberyx gerrardi. The sequence goes on from NC_136003.1 coordinate 25,524,264, forward strand.
CACACACTTCATGCTTTAGATTGTATCTACGCTCTCCTGTCCCTCCAGTCCCTCAATGCTTCTGCTTTTCCACACTTGCTTACTTTAAGGGGAGTTTATATACTGTGTTTAGGTGCTTTGCATAGCTTTAAAGCTGCACTAAGCAAGATTTTTAAGTAAAAATACACCCATCTTATCAGCTTAAATCACAAAGTGGGGCTGCAACAGAGAAGCACGTCCCATCCTCACTAATTGAGATGCTGTAGATTTGCTATATTTGCCCAAAATGTTATTACTATCATTTTGGTGTCAGGTGGGGACACTAGCAAGAAGTGTCCTTGGTGCATATGAAGTGGTGAATGATTAACTAATATACAAAACTGTCCCCTAACCAGTAGATAACAGATGTTCATCAGCCACTAGCCACATAGAGTGTGCAGTTTACTGACGTCACCTTACAGGATTTCTGTATATTGAAGTCCTTAAAATTCAAACAGTTACCTCTTGCTGCCATTCGGGGCCAACGCGCGAAATTGCCTAGTGCAGCTTCAATAAAAGGAGACCGATTCCAAGATTTCAAGAGGCTGAAGCAATAGTTCAGCACACGCACAGGTTAAAGCAACAGGTCAGCACATACACAGGCACACAGATGTATACGCAAAACAGTGAGCAAATACTGCAAATCGAAATAGTGCAAAAAGAAAAGATAAAAGGACTTTCCACTTTGTGTTGCTGAACAAACATACTGTTCTTTTCAGTGCCTGTATGAGGGTCGAGTGCCATGAGTTTAACTGGAGATAAGAGACATGTAATAAGAGCTATGAAGAAGAGGTAGGCTTGTTATGTCGTGCTAAAACTCGTTTCCAACTTTGTGTTACATCATTCTGTTCTGTGGTTGATTGCTGATCAGTTAGGCTCTTGTAAACTCCAGACATGCTTGCGATGAAGAGCTATATAAATAAATTAACTTGAACTTGAGAGACAGAGAACGCAGATGCAGAATGAGAGAGAGGATTTTTGAGTTTAACGCTCAAATGCTTGTCAGTCTTCACTTGTCTGCTGCATAATATGGGAGGTGAGAACTGACAAGATGGCAAGTTGACAGAATCGGAAAACAGAGCGAGACAGAAAGCTGAGACTGGTGCTGAGTTATCATTTCCAGCAGTGTTTACCTACGAATTAGTTGTACATCAAATAAAGCATGGCGGCTTTGTTTGAAAAAACAAATCAAATCAATTCTGACAATATAAGGATCAAATTGAAAGAAAGATGAAAAATTAGGTACAAAGTAGATAAACAATGAGCGAGAGAAAATGAATCAACCAAAATAAAGATAAATAAACAGAGAGAAATAAAAGTTAGATGAAACGTGCCATTTCAATGTTCAGAGAGGAGATCAAATATAATAGCGACTCTTACATGGTTCAAAAACTCTTCATCTCCTTCGCATCACTCCACCACTCACCCGCTCACCATCACTGTTGGTGAGCTGTTAAAAATAGTGTTGGTAGGTGAGCAGGTAATTAGTTGCCTGGGAATTCTCTGAAATGCCAGTCTTTCAAGTTTGGTTTCTGATGTACATGAATGTTGAATTGATCCAAAACAAAACTCTCTGATGTGCATGATCAAAAAGTTTGTCTCCGATTCAAGAAGAAATTAAACTTGAATGTCAGCAGAGCTTCACAGGCTGAAATGTGTTTGAAAGGGTTTACTCTCTGCTGCAAACATTTTGTAGCTATGCTGCTGAAGGAAAACATGTGGTGCTGAGTGTGTAAACAGTCTACTTTGATCAAGCCTGCTTGACAAATTTGTGATCGAGGAGCCCTGACAAATACTGCGGCTCAGAGTCTGTCTCACATTGAAACTTCAGATGACTTTTCAGAAGGGGTCAATATATACAGCAGCAACTGAAATAAATTCACACCCGAGCTGTCAGACTGTTTGAAAAGCAACTTTACAGGTGCAGACAGAGGGAGGGGGGAAAAAAAAAGTTTTATATTACAAAAACTGTGAGACTGCCAGTGCTGGGAGCAATTTTTTATTAATTTTAAATGATCATTCTCTTTGTGAACTTCAGGATAAATCCATCATGATTCTAAAGTTGTCGGCAATATGCTAAGCATTTCTGAAGTGGGCAACAACACAAAGAGGAGCGTGTGTGTGGGACTGGAGCCCAGAGAGGCCAAGGCCAACATGCTTTCACTAGATATGGCAGCAGGCATCTGTAGTGCACTCCTCCAGCTGTGGTACAAATATGTTGCCATCCAGCTAATGGAACTGAAGGGAAGAAATGTAGTCCAACAAAGGTCTGAACGACTGAACAGAGTCCCAATCACCTGATTACTTTGATTTCCCCCTGCCCCCCCGTATAAATATTTGAGGTGCACTTGACAGAAAATCTCCCAGACAGCTTTTATGAGGGACACATGCAAACCATTTATTATTTCCATCAGTGAGCAATCAGTTTGGTCAGCACGCTGTGAGGGGAAAGCTGGGTTTCTAGGCAACAAGCTATCTATTTTCTCCCAGCACTCGAGCACACATCTGACTGGTTAATTTTTCATACTGGAAAACATTATTTTTTTGTTTGTCCATCATGATAAACAGAGGAGGAGAATCTCAGGAGAGACCGGAACCAATGAGACCAGAATCTCTTTCTGGTCTCACTGATCAAGGTGAGAAATCCAAATAAATAAAAAATCTGATCAAGTTGGGCTGTCTACTGATCTACAGCAGCTGACAGCAATCTTTCTATCCTATCCTGACAGGTTAGAAGGAACTCCTGCTCTAAAAAGTATAGATCCAGGAAGAGCAGACATGGCAGGAAGCCGGTGAAACACGACGGCTCGCTGCCCTACAGCTCCCAGGGCAGAGCACAGTGCTAATCGGACCTCAGAGAATACGGCCTTGACTGACTGCTGGCCTTTAGATGGTGGCCACGGGAGGAGGAGAAGGAGAAGCTGTGGGGTCCTGAGGGAGGAAAGATAATAGGTGGGTGAAGACGGCAGAGAGAGTCCTTGTATGTGTCCATCATGTCTGTACAGTGCAGAGAACCTGGCTCTGTGAGGAAGCACTGTGCCTCCTGCTGGGGCTGACTCAGCACATAGTGTGGGATAATTAATCCATGGAGGGATAAACAAGGGCGCCGGGGTCCTTAGCCTGCTGGGAGGAGAAGCTCCGCGTGCTGTCGGGGCGGTGGCTCGAGCAATGCCTGCTCAAAAGCGAATAAAACCGTCAAAGGCAGGGAGCAGACGAGGACAGGTACCGCGGGCCCTGCTGCCCACGCAAGAACATGAGGGGAATTGATGGGACGTGGTGGACTTAACGTCTTGATGATAGATCTCCTTTAAAGCAGAGCCCAGAGTAAATAATGTCCATCTGCTGGGCTGCCCATAGCTTGGCTGGCTGCTCTGGAAACTCCCCTGTCTGCACTTCCACTCTGTTCAGACGTGAGCCAGCCATTCAATGAGCTTCATTGTGAAACCACTCAGGCAGCCGGCCCTCTAAAAACACTCAATCTGAACCGCTAACAAGACCTGTAATACGCACATCGGTATGGGGGATAATATAAGGCTGTATTTCTTTATCAACGGTCAGAATATCATTTTAATAAAGACCTCTGTAAGACGAGCTAACAGGTTTTGAACACTTTTCGAATATGCATCATTATCTCTGGTTGAGAAGTCGACATTTTCTAGGTAGAAAGAATGAGAAAATATCATCACAGCCAGTCAGAATTGGGTGTGCAGCACAATCACATTTGAGGCATTTAGTTGATGCTGTTACTCAGAGCGACTTACAATGAATACAACAGCAGAATAAGCTTAAATTCCTAGATCCACAACGTGACAAGAAGTGCTTGAAGTGGATTACAAAAGGTGCAGGTGCTCTACAAATCAGCCTTTCAGTGTGTGCGTGAGCAAACCTTTGGGTATTAAGCTTATTACTTTTCCTGTAATAAAAAGGACATGGATTTCAAATAGCAATTGTTAACTAAAGCAAACTAACAAGGTTTCATAAGATTTCAGCATTTGAAACGTCATCTCCTGCAACTGTGAACGGTTTTGGACAGCTTTGTTTTGCTTTAAGATTCAATAGGAGTTTTTGGGTGTGAAGTGATGCCATCAGGAGGACACTGAGTCATTGCTGTGTTCATCACAGCGGAATGAAGTAATGTAAATGAAAAATATTCATGGCCCAACGGCTCAGTGAGGGGGTTACAATAGGGAAAATAAAGTTGCCAAGTTAGTAATCTGTTTTAAATGCCTGGAAGAATAAATGGAGTTTTAAAGAAGCTAGAAAATGAAACGGAGAGATATGACAATAATCTGTGTATTCATTATCATTTTTTTTTATCATATTCTTGTGTTCTTTTTCCTTTGTTTATCTATTATTTTCCCTTCTATATGCTATATTTCTTTGGCAACACAGATGTATTTTTATAGCATGCCAATAAAGCAAGATGACATTAAAATTGAGAGAGAGAGAGAGGGAGAGAGAGAGATAGAGAGTGAGAGAGAGAAACAGAGAGAGAGAGAGAGAAACAAACAGAGAGAGAGAGAGAGAGAAACAGAGAGAGAGAGAAATTCCTGGTCGGGATGCTGTGGGTGGGAAGTAGAGATGGACTCAGTGGGAGCCGGTCTGGGGATCTGGAGGTGGATCGGATGTTGTGGTGTTGTGTTTCTACAAGTTAACTCTAGCTAACAGCGAACTTGCGAGGCGTATTGATAGCTGCAGCAGTACGGGTGGTGGTGGTGGTGGTGGTGGTGGGGGGGTTGGGGGGGGTAGTGCTGAGCGTAGCGTGTTGCAGTCTGCAGCCATATATGACATTACATGATAGCAAGAGCTTGAATCTCATTTGCTATGGAAAACAACACAGTGTTTGTGGGAATGAGAAAAAGAGGCTCGAGGGAGTACAAACAGTATAACGACAAGCGACGGCATGCAATTAAAAGACTCGTATGGCATGGAGTGCCGCTCTGCTTACAACCAAGCAACAATAAGGAGTGCAAGGCGCAGGTCATGGTGCTCTGACAATAGATGTTACTGAATATTCATGTGACCCTGGAATGATTATGTAAGCTATAGAGACATACTGGGAAAAGGAATAGTGAAATAAGAGCCAAGGAGAGAACGGTTTTTCATTGTTGAAATCATTCCTTAACCAACATACTGTATTTGCAAAGACGCTATTTTTGTCAAAAATGACCGGCATTCTTGGTCAAGTTAGTAAATACGCCCAGCATCAGTGTAACTAAATAACGTCACAGCGGCTGGATACATCGGTCACTAGTGATTGGTTCGGGGAAAATCAACAACCCCTCAACACAGAAAACGGCCAACATGGAGGCAATGTCAGACTGAATAATGGAGTGGAAACTAAATGACCATTCAGTCTGAATATCAGGCTAACATATCACTGCTGTCATTGTGAAAACCTCTAATTTTCATTTCAACTGAAGAATTACATGATCCTCTATGGGTTGACAAAAACATCATGAAAACCTTTCAGAACGCACTGGATGAATCAAAAATGAGTGGTTGTCAAGCTAAAAGCGAGGCTGCTTTTGTTGATTACTGAAAAGGTGACATTGGGGAGATGAGCCACAGTTTTCACCTGACAGCGACAATTGCAAAGAGTGAAGATATCAGCCTACCTGTGTCTCCCCACACTGGCAGGTACTCGTCCTGCTGGATGTCCAGCATGATCTCCAGGCCGTTTCCTGTCCCTCCCTTCATGGTGGTGCGGAGCGTCTTCCCCTCCTCCGCAGCATTGAACATGTAGCACTTCCCATACCTGGTGAATACCTGAGGAGGAAGAGAGAGAGAGAGAGAGAGAGAGAGAGAGAGAGAGAGAGAGAGAGAGAGAGAGAGAGATTGATAAGTAATGACTCATTAACACTGGCTCACACACACACAAACACAGTGTAAAAGAGAAGTTAGACACAGTAGATACACTTGCTAATTGCACATTGATGGAGCTAATCCACTACCAGGGGACAGTTATTTTTTTTATCCCAGAGCATAAATTTAGAAATCGTCAGCCTGAACTTGTACGATAATGACTCTAAAGTCCTGTGGTCAAAATAGGAACTAACCAACAGGAGGTGTTCCACATTTTGAGGTTTCATGAGTTTCATATTGTCCCTTGATAACCAATCAAAACAGCACACCACCAGAAAAACATTATCCTACTGTTACAAAGATAGAGGCATCATTGTGGGTTTTTTTTTTTCTTTTGTTTAACTCGTTTAGACTTCTAAAGTGTTGCACTGTGGGCAATTGAGGGGACAAATCCTATTATTTCAGAGTAATGGTCCATGAGCGTGCACCCTCCCTTCCTGCACACCGCACACACACACACACACACACACACACAGCCATGATGGGTACAGGCGTTACTGTGTAAGTGTGTGTGAGTGTGGCTGTGTGAAGGACAGGTCTGGTAATAAACACAACTTGCCAGAGAGGCACTCTCCTTCATCCTTGAATCCTGTCCGTCTGTCTGCAGCGCCCCCCCCGCCTGCATAGCTCTTATTAGGTAAAGGCAAGCAATTTTAGAGCCTGAAGAAACGAACAAGCAAGCGGAAAACCAGAGGCAATTTCCCATGTAATCACTTAAAAGCTGTGGCAAACTACCATTACGAGCATAGAATTGTAGGGGGCCTCAGCGAGTGTAAGAAACTTTCCATTCCTTCCATGCTGTGTGTACTTAATACAGTGACACACGCCATTTAGAGGAGTGTGAGTAAACTATGAGGAGAGTGATTTCCTTTTCCACTAATGCCTCTCAGCTATCCCTCTCCATAGCCACCACCTCGCCAACAGCCACCAAAATGGCTTTGAGGTGCTCATGAATAATAGATTGAGTTAAAATTGCAGAGTGCAGCTTATTTTGGGAGAAGTGCACGTGTGTGTGTGTGTACAACGCATGCAAACATGTAAATGAGACTGCAGTTATGAGGTCCCCACTCATGAATAATAACCACCATAACAACCGTCTCCTTCAGTGCCACAGTGACTGATTGGATGGGAGTGACTGATGGAATACGGTTTGATTATTAAGCCCAAGAGTAGCAATGCTCTCCGGACCTCATGATCGGGGGGCTATCAGCAAAATTAAAATCTAAACATCAATATGTTGCTCTCATATGAGTTATGGGTGTCCCAGTAATTTACACAGGCAACAATCGATGGAGAAATTGGTGTCTCTGCCTCTTCTATGATGGATTTCTCCCTGTGTGATTGTTGAACGTCGTAGAAAGAAGCTCTTTCTCTTCAATTCTGAGGGACTGACACCAAAACCTACCCTTTACTCTTGATATTTTAGATGGATGAAACTTTTTCTCTTATTAAACTCTATTGTAGCTGCACTGGAAATACCTCAACGTCACGTCGTCAACGTTTGGCCACTTATCCACAGGAACAAGAAAAATACACCAACAAACAACAAAATGGGCCCAGGAATGCAAGGTGCGTCACAACTACGTTGTTTGTGTTAACAATGTTAAAGTAAAGTAAAGCACGCTCGTGACTTGGCCCTCCTTTATTGACACTGGCCATCTCATGGGTGTTATTTTGACATGATTGATCGCCAAGCCAATGCTATACTGTCACAGAGAGCGTATGGATAGGAAGAATATGAAGTACCGCATTAGGGGTTCATTCTCCTCTGTAATGCAGCTGCTCCCGACAGATATGAATCTACACAAAATAAATGACACAATAGGAATTGCCAGAGCACAGTGAACAGGACAGAAGATAAATATTCATGGGGTTATCACTCCTGGTTTGCAGGTACGAGATGTGGCTGTTTTTTTGTGGAGGGTGACAAACACACAGACGACAGAGAAGCGCCAGAGACGTCCCATATGGTGGTGGTTGCCATCCAAAATCCACCAGTCATTTCTCAGTGTCATTGGGTGTCTGCTGAAGCCCGACGCGCTAAGCACAACCTTATTGCGCAGAACTCAGTTTCATTAGCAGCTACAGTATGTTGACATGGAGTTAAGTTGCTCCGCATTACCTTGATTTCACCTGAATGAAGCATTTCCTAATGATGCCTCAGATGAGCTTCATTTAAGCAGCTGTCCAAAAAACCCTCCAGAGATTGAAGTGTTCCATTTAACCCTCAGTGGTTAATTGGGCAGATAGCATTAAACTTAATTACCCGACAGTCATTTGGTATTCCATCGCATATCTGTGTATCTGTATGTGCAGGCGTGTGTGAAGAAGAGGAAGATCGGACGGAAAATTCCTCTGCTGACTGCTGTTTTGTCGCTTTCTGTGCAATTGGTTCCTGAGTCTGTCTGCTGTCAACATCTCTCTCTCTCTCTCTCTCTCTCTCTGTCTCTCTCTCTCTCTCCCTACCTGCTAGCTTTCTTATATAGGGGGAATTGCTCTCTAGGGGACGTTGCTACACCCTCTTTCCCTCCTTTTTTCAGGACTGATGATGTTTGACAGACAGGACCAGGACCGGGTCAACACCCCATTAGATTTAAGCCAGACAGAGAGGCTCCTTTTCAGCCACTGGATGACAAAGATGCTAACAAAATCCTGACAATGGGTTTCTGTTATTTTGCAAATGCTCCCCTCTGACCCTGTCTCCCCTCTCCTTTCACAAGTTCTCTCCCTCTCTTTCTCACTTCTGTCCTGATCCGCTGCCTCAGGTAGAGCTGTCACAGGGAAGAAGGTAATGAGTTCTCAAACCTTTCCACAAATGTAAGATACCGCTGGAAACACTTCTCTGCCTGAAAAATGTGTAACGGTAAAGAGATACTTATCAATGCTCATTTACCAAGAAGATTGCTTCTGAGAAACAGCAAGTAGATAATATTGACTATCACTGCCTGTGTTCTGAAGTTTGTCCCACCTTGTCGTCTGTCAATAAAGCGCGAAGTTGCTTGTGATAAGAGAAGCCATGCTCCACGATAACCTATGCTCAAGTGGGGCTGGATCAATGAAAATGAGCCAGTACAGATTTTCTACTATCATTTGTTATTATTGTTATTATTTCTCCACTCCATCTGCTAACCCTTTGTTTTGTAAAGTTGAAAAGAAAGAAAGTAGAGATAACCTATTATGAAAGAAAACAAGTTAAGAAAACCCAACTTGTTTTCTTTCATGGTAGCACTGTTCATTCCGCTGTCTGCTGTTGTTGCTGTTTAATTCTGAACATTAAATGCCTGTTGATTGAGCCAGGGTGTGAAATGTCAGAGGAGTCAAACTCAGTTGCTGTCAATATCACATTAACTTACTCTATCCAGGCTAAGGGAGAGCACGCTCGGCTCAGCTGCCAATTAAAATGCCTTTCGACCAACAAAACACGTCTCATTAGTATTCACAAGTGCGAGTGTGAATGTCTGGAAGCCCAGAGCTGCAAAACATGGCATGACCTAGCCTGTGCACGGCGCAGTACCTCCCACAGAGTAGAAGTCAAAGATGACATGGCCATTAGCGTATATTTCTGTCATGATGAAAGGTCAGTTGTTAGCGCCAGACACCCACACATCAGATTCCAAAACAGGCCTGCTCCTAATGCAGAGGCTAAGAACTGTATGGCCAGATGAATGGAGAAAAACTGTGCTCCTGAACTGGAAATATTTTAATAGCTGTATCTCTGAATATCTGACTGCCTCTGGAGTAGTCTCTAAGGTCCTTATGCTAGACTCTCACAGACCAATACCATTTAGAATTTATCTAGCATTTTCCCCCACAATTCATCCTATTTTGTTATCGCTGCTTTGCGAATGGCTGGCTGTCGATCTCCTGCCAACAAACTGACAGATTATCTTCAGAAAAAAGGGATGCTGTCTTTTCTTTATTTTGTGTTTCCATTCCCCTCGGCCCTCTGTTTATCTCTTTCTGTCCATGTGGCGTCTGTCCATTCAGTCGAAGCCATCAAGAGGCCCTGAAGTGCATACCATATTTATAAAGGCCCTAATTTTTTTTGATGGGGTTGCCACGGAGACTGTGGCAGACAGAAGTCCGAACCAGGAAGTCAGTCCATGCTCACCCTCATCTTCCACCTTCAACATTACTGACACAGCAAAGCCATATATTCCAATTGAGAAGTCTAGTGCTGCCACATCTACCGTGTTAACCCCTGTTCAAACACTGTGCATCTTTTCCATTATTCCAATTGATTCATGTTGATAGTTCATGATATTTCCTGCTCAAGAGAAAATAAATCTACAAACGGAAAGACACAATGATCAGCCTTTTGCACTCTCACGGCAATCCTATGGCCCGCCAGTCCTGCTCTGTATTAGATGTAGCGTCCCGAACAGCTTGTTCAGGTACTGTGCGCTGACTATGCCATCACTACCTGTCAGTTGGGGTATTCATGCATCATGATGAAGCACCGACATTCCTATTCACAAAACTAAAGGACGAGGCAGTGAGCTCTGTACTCATTTTTGCTGGATGACACTCCACTGTCACCCCTCTTGTATTTTTCCATTACCGAATAAGCAGGTAATAAGACACTTCCCTCGCTCTTCCCGTTTGCTTTGCTGGCAGGCCGGAGCAGAAAGTGGAAAGCGTTGAAGAGCAAATTGAAATGTTAAGCATAACAGTCAGCCAACCGGTTTTATTAGCATTCGCTCAGGTGCTCCAAGTTTCAAGGTTATATCATGTTCGCATAAGCAGTCTATTGTGACGCGGTGTTGTTGTTCGACAAATCAATATCCATTATGGGAGAATTTAGCGAGCATTTCATGGTAAACCAAAGCAGCAACGCAGCTCGGGGAGGGGGGGGGGTTAGGAGAGAGAAAGAGAGAGGCCTTTGATCCTCGGGGCTTACGGAGAGGGGGAGAGAGGAATAAAGTTTATGAAAAAGGTCTTTGAGTTGCAAGATGTGCACTTTCTCCCCTGCCTTCTCGGCAGCGGTGGCAGCAGTTTAAGTGGTTGTACTGCCGTGAGGATAAATAATGCAGAGGGCTGCTGCGTTAGCGACAGCGCTGGCACTGAGTGCGGGGAAGGAGGGGTTTAAACACACACACACACACACACACGGCTGCCTCTCTCGTCATGATGGCTTTACACATGCCACTCCCCTACCTGCACGCCAAGCTAGCTCCCTGTGCAACTTTAACACCCCCACACCCGATCATATTTCATGTCACATTAAACAAATGTTGCCTTTTATGTGACGTGTTGGGAATTTTATGGAACATATATATCATTGCACCCAAATGTAATTTACCATGCCAGTCAATAATATTTTATGTTACAAGACAGCGCATAAGTGAGGGAGGGTTGTGATAGGACACAAAGGATTGCAGTCGCTGCTGTCAGCATGATATTTATGCTCTTGGGGAGGAGGGAAAAAGGAGGGTGAAAGATGAGGGGGGGGAACGTAGAAAGAGAGCGAGAAATATAGAAAGAGAGGAGGGGAACGGGAAAAAAGCGAGGAAATAATGGGGAAGGGCAACGACAAACGGAAAAGCAAGACTAACGCCTCTCTGGAGTGAGAAAGCGGATTAAATCCCTGTGGCTGAACTCTGACCACAGTTATTGTCTTGAGCGTGGATTGTGTGCCGAGGAAGCCTGCGGTTAATGGAGTTAACACCGAGGGGGTCATGGAGACTGAGTGGCTTTCACCTCTGCTGGGAGGACCTCATCGATTAACATGCTGCTTGTGGACGGGCTGTTGTTCTATTCAGCAAAGCCTCCCATTCTGATTTCCTATTTGCTTCACTAGCGCAGTACCCCGCATCCGAGATTAACTCCCCCTCCACATCAAGCTGCTTTCATCCCTTGCCCTTTAAATATCCTCTATAATAAAAACAGCTTGAACTGGATATGAACCAAAGTTTTCCAGCTTTCAAGTGTGCGAGTCTGGAGGCTCATTGATTTTGGTTTAAAATCAGTGCAACTTTTTAATTTATTCTTTTGTGTTTCAAGAGAAACCTATTATAAGAGACTGGGTAGTGGATATTGTTAACAAAATAGTGCATGCAGAAGCTGGGAGGATCAGCCCACCACCTGACTGGAGTCGTGTGGTGCAATCCATCATCATATACAGAGGCTCCTGGTTGGCCAGTATGATAAGGCCAAACTATCAGCTCCAATGGTGCCTTAAAGCCAAAAGTCAAGTCGAGCTTGAAATTGTTCCCTCTAGTTTGTAGGTAAAAAAAAGAAAAACAACACGTCAGCCTCCTCCTTATTCAATAGCCTGGATGTTGAAAGTTTGGTCGATAAGCTCACCAGTCCATAGCGCCAACAGCAATATGTCCACATAGAAGATAGAAAAAAGGTGTATTTACTTTGCAGGAGCCTGTGCCCTGTGCCACAGCATTCCCCTCCCTATTAGAGAGTGGACTCCTCGAGGTCCTCAAGTTCAGCCGACATGCCAGCAAGACATCAAATAAAAGAAAAAGTTACTTTGGGTCAAACATCCTGCACTCCCCGAATACTGATTGAATTGCTCTCCCTCCCTCCCTCCCTCCCTCCCTCCATCCTTTCTTCTCACAGGTGCAGAAAAATAAAAGTATTAAAATGACATGTTCTGTTCTCGCTCTCCGTCTCTCCCAGGTCCCTGTCTGTCAGTCCTGTCAGTGTGCGGAAGGCGTCCAGATATAGCGGCGGACTACAGCCGTCACCCGGGGCTCATCAATCACATCACACACACCCAGTCATTATTTTTAATAAGTCACCCCTCGCTGAGGCCCGGTGGGGCTCCGCCTCACCTGTCACCACCTCCCCGTCTCTGCCGGGCCTGATGCAAGGCAGAGTAATGGGCCAGGGGTGGAGGACCTGTGGCAGCTCCTAATCACTGACAGGAAACCAGCTCATCTGACTGGATGACATGTCTTGTCTCCCTCGCAGCGGCCTGTGGAGAGGATGTCGGCTCTGCAGGGCTGTTGAGACCCGCTTCTTACACCGCCATGATTACTACCATTATCACCCACATCCTCGTCCTCAATAGGCCATCTCTGAGAGGCCGTTGACCTCCCACAGCATCAGGAATGTCAAGAAGTATCATCCGAGAGGTGCTCGTTGCTCTATTAACAGACTGCACTCCCAGTTCTGTTGACTTTTATCTACACACCGGCTCTTATCTCCGCCAGATACCGTCGATATATCAAAGCCGGGAACATGGTGGAGCTTCCTCAAACGCTGATATGATCAATACCAGCAGCAAAGACCCATTATCCCTTAATATCCAATGAGGCTTGCAGGGGAGTTTCCAAAGAAAGAGTAAGAGGTCGAAGACAAAGAGCCCATTATCGCAATGAATATTTAATGCGGCAGTAACTACAGCGGGTTCGGTCAGGGGGAGCTTGCATACACACTCTCAACCGAGAAACACACTTGTTCTGGACTATGTGGGTTGGTAAACAAACATGAATTCAATAACACACCGAGCTGAATGGTTGCCCACTGTTCACATTAATGATGAAGACAGACTGTGCTTCACATTGACTCGTTCAGGCCTGGCAGCACTACCTTATGCTTAATGACATTATTGGTACTCACTCCATGCTCCGACCCAGCCGTTCTCACTCAGTATGCTGTATTGAGTGTCTGCAACCACACATCCAGACAATTGGACAGATAGGTACATCCCTACTGAGTTTAACTGGCTGCATCAAATACTCCTTTTAAAGGTTCAAATCCATGTTTGGAAGAAAGGCCCTGTGGCTCTTAGTATGTGAAAGCGACTGCGTGTGAAATGCCTCGCAAAGAGCCAGATGAACAAATGTATGAAATCAACGAGCGCGAGCATTTTGACAAGATGAGAGAGCCATTTTGAAATGGCACAGCTTGAAACGTGTCCTGCTGGTCTTTTAGCTGCAGATTTCAGTCGTAGAAGCCTCAGCGATCCATGTTCAGGCGCAGTAAGTGCAGAATTGTAAATGTACCTCCCCCGCTTGCCACTAGAAAGCAGATTTCAGGTGAACTTCAGGAGCACTATCCTGACAAGTCAAGGAGCATTTTTCTAGCAGTGCAACAGGCTGCTCAGTTCCACAGCCGGCGCTGGCAGAATGGTGATAACAATGTGTAAATCCGGACTTGAATCATGGGTTGATTTATTTGCGCGTTACCTGTGAAAATTCCTAAAAAAAGTACTAAACCCCCCTCGCAGAAATTTCCTCTCCTCCTTCTGTTTCATCTTAAGAACGGTGAGAGATACACACACACCTGCACACACACACACAATTGGAAAGAAAGTGTGAAAGAGACTGTTAAGCTTTTCTCTATGAAGCCCGGCTACACTCCCGATGAAATAAAATCATCTTATTTTGACATTACAAACTGGGTGCTGTATTTTATCGGAGGAGACAAAAAAATTATAGGCCATGAGAGGATAAAAATTCCTCAGTGAGCAAATAACTCACTAACAGGCTAACAGAAAATGCAGGCTACTAGCCCGCCTGGCGAGAGCCCAAAATCCATTAGTTTCCTCCCTGCGTAAGTGAGTCCCCCCTCATGAATTAGTGATTTTGGCTTGGTTTCAGCGTGAATGAGGGAGAGTACCCTGGGATAATAACACAAAGTAATATACTGACCTGACAGCAGCTAGCAGCCATCCTAGAACAGCATTTCATATCTGCTGTGCACTGAGGCCACTGGTCCATGAAATAACACAGACAGAAATTAAATAACCGCTGATCACAGAGATTGCTAATGACTTTGGAGTTACATTTTAAAAAGGTTCTGCATGTGAGTGTGTGTGTGTATGACAGAGAGCGAGCAAGAGAGAGCAAGAGAAAGACTTTGTTTATTGCCGACAATAATTTAGATCTTCGGTTGAGTCAAGAGAGGAATGCGATGAATACGTATGAAACAGCGGCAGCAAAATAATGGATTGGACTGTCTGCTGGGAAGAAAAAATATCTACTTAATTTGAACAACTTTACTCTGGCAATTTTAATCAGGGCCTTTGTTCCTCAGCCTTAGTAAGAGAGGGGGAATAATCATGCAAGAGCGGGCTGATCGGAGCACCAGAAGGAGTGGGAGGATTCCCTGGTGTGAGGAGGAGCACGTGCTTAACGCCTGCTATTATGTGGAACTATAATTACCACAACATTAGCAAAAATAATAATTAAGTGCATACAAACACTGTCTACGTGCGAGTTGGCAGGGGGGAGTTTCCCCACGGTGACTTATCAGCATGTGGATTGACATGTTGATAAAGTTGTCTCTCTCTTTAACACGCTCGCTCTCAGCCTACAGAGCAGCAGAGAGACATGGGCTCTCAAAATAGGTTGATTTTATTTCAACCACAACACAATGAAAATCCACCGGAGCACAACACAGCTACAATCCTGTTCTTCATTTCTGTGGTACACTACCAGTCAAAAGACCCACCTGACTGAATGTACTATGTTTTTCATTCTCTTAAAGCCATTTTGATCTAAAGGCTTATGCTTAAATGCTTGACATTTGTTTCTTAGACAAATATAAATAGTGAAGTTGATGCCTATGTATGAATTTCTTTGCCTTTCCATCAAGGCAACAGGTGACTACTTTAAAGAATCTCAAATATAAGATAGTTTTGATTTAACACTTTTTTGGTCACTGCATAATTCCATTTGTGGTGTTTCATAGTTTTGATGTCTTTACTGTTATTCTAAAATGTGGAAAATAGTAAAAATGAAGAAAAATGCGTATGTCCAAACTTCTGACTGGTAGAGTATAAAGGCTGCAAAGTATTGTTCTGTTATTGGAAAGCTTAACATGGTTAATAGAAATAATTAGCATTAAATGAACACGCATCTTAAGTTTGTTTCTGTGCGTTCACTCAGGTGTTGATTGCGACTTTGGGTTTCCAACATGATAAATACAAACACAAATTCGCCCTGGCAGCACGGCCCGACTCCTAACTGCACCCAGGAAACAAGTTCACCACACATACAGTGGATCCGGTCATTTTTCACAACACCATGGAAACAGCAGGCCCATTCCCGCTCCCGACGCACGAGGCCTTATTCCAGCATCTCTCAATCTCTCATGTCTATCTCCCGAGGATGAAACATTCAACTCACGACGGCTCACACTTCAGTTTGCAGCCACCCCCAGAAACAACATAGGATAATGCTCCGTTATGATGATACTTAAGGCGAGGATACTGTCTGTTGGATAAGCCCATTTATTTAATCACCTCTAATGCAAAATTCATGTGAACAAGTCATATCCTGCTTTCAAGGCACACCGTCAAAGAGAGCTGTTTGATATTCTTAAAGGAGATCAAAGGAGGAAGACACTTGCAGATTCTACATCTCCGACGTTGAGGCTGGTGCTCTTACTAATCCCTGCACTCATAATAGTGGGGGGATCTGTGTGTATGGAGCACACACCAGCCAATGTTGTCTAAGGCAGGGCAGTGCAGAACGAGCATATAATCAGCACAATAGGGAAAGGAAATAACAATATGGCAATGCGTCACCTCTGCTGCACAGACAATATTACAGCAGCAGTAGGATGACAGGCGACACGGACAGCTAAAGTGTAATTGGGGAGCCATCTGCAGAAATGAGAATAGCTGATCTCGCATTTCCAATATGTCAAAACTGTGCAGCGTCTCCCTCCGTTGAACCAGCGCGATCCATCAAGCCGCAGATCTCATGATAGAAGCCATGGCTCCCTGCACATTCATGGAAGGAGCAGAAAAAATCGGGTAATGTCTGCATTGTCTCATTCAGCCGCATGAAATTGGATAAAGTGATGGGAAATAGATGAACAGCAATGCTGAGAATCACTGGGAAAAGATACGGCGAATATATAAAAAGACATTTCCCTCAGTGTGTCATATTCATACACGGGGACAGAGGGAGTGGGCGGAGGGACGCAATGATGTGAAATCTGATTAAATCATTGCCAGCAGTCTCGGTGCTTTGTGTGTGTGTGTGTGTGTTTGTGTGGTGTTTGTGTGTGTGTGTGTGTGTGTGTGTGTGTGTGTGTGTGTTCTGTATAGAGGATCCAGACGGGGAGAGGGAAGTTGACTGCACTGGCAGTTCAGAGCCCCAAATTCCCTACAAACATCCAATCAACAGATTATCAGTCAGCTGGCCAAGGATTGTTAAAGGTGTATATGTGTGTGTGCCAGTGTGTGCAAGTGCTTGTGTGTGTGTGTGTGTGTGTGTGTGTGTCTGGAAGTGCATTTGTCTGTGTGTGCATGGGGGTGTCTATTGGCAGAGACTGCGCAAACGGTTTCAAAGGCAGCTAATGACTGGATTAAGATTGATCTTGTTCTAAGAAACAACTGGAGTAAAGCGCTTTAAGATCCTATTTTACCCTCCGTTCTCTGGCCGGCCTCCACTGCAGGCTGCTGAGGGGCAGGAGAGGAGGCCTCTGGCTGAACCCCGGCCCAGTCATGCCAGGACACAAATATGGAAAGAGATACCAAGGGAGATAATTAACTACAGCAGCTACATCTGGCCCAATCTGTGCACCCAGTATGAAAACCGCTGGCTCAGTCCACTCCAGTGCTACTTATTAGGCCCCGCTGTATAGTAAAGGCTGCAACAACAAGTTCAAACCACAGTTAAAACCACATGAAACTACAAACAAGCAACAGATTACGGTGGATTTGCTCCTGTGCCTCTCTATTCCCATTGCCTCACCCCCGGAACAAGGTTTGGTCTTTAGAGCCTTGAGGTAACACTGATCTGTCATGTATTTACACCTGGAATACGTCCATTTATGCAAGTCTCTCCCATGACATTAGCAGCTGTTGGACAGAAAAGGACAGGCCCTTGCATCCCTCTTCTGTGGAAAAAAAATAAAAAGCAAATGTCAACAACAGGGCAAGTATTCCCTTGGCTTCTTCTTCCTACACAGAGAGAACTGACAAATGCCAGGGCTTCAATCACTAGCTGCTGGCCTTTCCAAAACTGAAGGATACTACCGGCGAGCAAGAAATACCTGCTGCAGCTCCGAAAGCAGGGAAAAAAGGAAGGAATGGAGAGAATCAGAGGAACAAAACAGTCTGTCACTGACACAAGATCACCTTCAGTAAATGAAGTAGTCGCCACGTCCCGCCACGCAACATTACTTCACACAATTCAAGGACACACAAACACTCCTGAAATGACTGTATGTGAATGAAATCTGTCTCTCTCTCTTTCTCTCTCTGTCCCTCTCTTTCTCACACTCACACAAACATATCGATTCTCCTCTTCTTCTTCCTGACGGCTGAGTCTGAGTCAATGACTGACTCCATACCGCAGCAGCAGAAGTCATAATGCTGCTCCCGATAAGACATGTGAATGCTCAGAGGTGGAGAGCAAGTCCATCTGTTCGTGTACACGTCCATCTGTTCCACAGATTCATCCTTCCATCTACATTACCATCTACACTGGCCTGTTCCTATTACTGGGTAGCTGGGCATTATGTCATACATCACAAGTCAGCTCTCCTAAATCACAAGTCAGCTCTCCTAAATCAGCTGAACAAACCCTGAAAGACTGAAACCCCAAAAGCTTCTTTATTAGATTAGTTAGTTATACTTATAGCCTTCTTGGCAAACATTTTGAATAGATGTTGATATGCCTACCTGCACCCCTGTTGAAAGTACAAAGCCTGTGTAAATATATCCAAAATCAAAGTAGAAATGCCGTCCATAGTCGTCCATAGTTGCTGCCTGCATCGTTTTGAGAAATCAATAGCTGACGTCAGTTCAAAACATTTCCAAACCTGTTTTAATGTGTTTTTTTGGGTTTTTTTTTACCAAGCCATAATATCATAATATCATAAAATGTGCTTATTGTGCTTATTTGGGTTGAAGTTGAACTTGGTCTCCTCATGCACCTTGTGTTGCATCACATGCTTGCTGGGTTTGTTTTTAGCTCAAAGGTGAGCTAAAAGGTTTTCATCCCATACGGCACCAATAGGATGGAAAACCACTACAATACCAATGTGGATAAGAACCCTTAAAGACACTAATTAGAACCTTTTTAATGAGCATACAACTTGAATAACAATGTTTGGCATGAATATAAGATGTTGTTTAATGTGCAATAGGGTCTATAGGCTATACTGGTAAAAGTAAATTGATTAGTCTCCCTGAAGATAATTAGTCTTTGCTAAAGGGACAATCAAAATAGGTCAGCTCAGGAATTAGGAGTTAAATAAAAAAAATAAAAATAAAAACATGCATAAGGCAAAACCACAAGAAACTATTACCACAATATAAGATGCCGTGAAAAAAAATACATCAAGCTAATTTCTCGATCCGAGCAACCGTAATTAGATAGAGACATGTTTATAAACTTATAAATGAAGTTATACTTTCCAGTACGCGACTGAACAAACATAAAATGGCTGTTTTGTTGGAACCGCAGGCAAGTCATTAGGCAGCAGTCTTTTTACAGCAAGCATTAAAATTTTGAAATGTTATTTCATGAGCAAATACAGAGGCGCTGGGTTTCCATTCCTAATAGCCCAGAGACATTGTGGTATGGACTGTGAATTAGCCAGTGCAGCATCTGTCATCGGCGTGGGATAACACTTGATATTTGCCCGCCACCGTGCCTTTATCATCATCAGCAGGTGTGCAAGTGGGATCCCTCACGGTAACATTCATTATGCCGCTGCAAAGCTCATGCAAACCAAGAAAAATGTCTGCCCATGGCAAATAATAGGATGCATTCCCAGAGGGGGAAGAATAAAAATAAATAAATAAATAGTCTGACAGCTACTGGCTGATATTGACATATCTAGCCCCATGCATGTAGGCGAGGCAAAGGCACAGTTTGATGAATAATGATTTTTGCTGAAATAGAGAATGATGAATGATTCTCCCACTATTGAGACAGCTACTGTATGCAGGTTTTGACTTGCTTGGGCATGAGTGTGGTTGCCTGCTTACACTAAGTGCAACATTTAAAGGGTACCTGAAGCTGTGTGGGCTCAGGGTAATATATAAATATTTAGTATGCAATAGGCACAGTATTGTGTGTGTGTGTGTGTGTGTGTGTGTGTGTGTGTGTGTGTGCAACAAGTCTGTAGTGTGAAGTTGGTTTGAAATTACAAATGGAGTGCCAGCCTCCAAGCCTTGCAAGTGAAATATGAAACATTATAGGAAACCGATTTTGGCTCAGATATCTAAGAGCAGCCACCCATTCGAAATGGAAACACTTAAAAAAGCTGATAAAATTATTGGACAAACTACCACTGAAAGTCTAACAGCACACCAGTGTGCAACTGTTCAGCTAAGCTGCCAAGTTATAGTCGTCTCATTATTCTTTCTCTCTTTGTGTTTGTACACTCTCTCTGTATTTGTCTTTTTCTCAATCTGTTTCCCTCTATCCGTTTGGCTGTCTTATCATTGCTCATTAAAAGGGCCCTCATTTAAATAGCAAAACTGTGTTGTAATGTGCCCTCACACACACACACACACGCACACACACGCACACACCCTGCACTTCATTAATCATTGTATCTTTTAGATGTTGGCCCATAACGAACACCAATCACCTGATTGCATCAGCAAAGAGACAAAGGAGGGTGTCATCAGAGACACAAGCGCTTAACAAACACACCATGTAGAAATGTGTCAAGCTTAATCCTTCCTCCATTAACTGAGCACTATTTACAGAAATTAAAAACTATCTTTGCAGTCTATTACTGAGCGTTTCTGGACTCATTTTTTTTTTGTTTATTTGTTTTCCTAAAGAACAGACTAGTCAGTGTAGAGATAAAACTAAATGAAAAAGGCTAAAGCAAGAGAGCAGGCAGCTGTCAAACAACCACAATCTATTCCTCAGCACCATAGGCACCTAATCTAAACTGAATAAGGTGCAGCTTCATTACTAAAAACAAGCACGAAATTTGTGATAAACTGCAACCAGACAGGTTACCTTATTGGGGCCATCGTGCCTGAAGTAGGCCTATACTTTAGGTTTAGATTGTACAGTCACTAATAAGGATGCTTGTGAATAGTGATCTGTTTTTAGGCCTATTCTTGACTGTGTGCAACATCAATCAATGTTATCAAACTAAGAGTTGAATTCTGGTGTGAGGCATAACTTGGATAAATGCTGTTTTTCTTTCAAATTGACAAGGTCGAATAGCATCATGTAAACATTCTGTGATTGCTGTGTTCAAGAGTCGAAACTGCAGGATTAGGCCGTTAAAAAGTGAGCTAAAGTACCAGTGTAGCTGCCTGAGAAACATATAGGTATTGTGTGTTTGTATTCCCCAGCTCTATATGCACAGTGGATTTTTTTGGACAGATGACCCTACCGACCGACCGACCGACCGACCGACCGACCGACAGACAGACGGTGACTTGTACTAGCTGCCGGTCGCTGCTAAAAAAGCCGAGTATTTGCCTCCAGCTGAGTCGTCACTCCCAACTCCCAATCACTTGAACACTCTGCTGTAATTGCCCAAAGAGATGGTGCCTGATGAGCCACTTTAGCTCCGGCAGGAGAAGCAGCATCTCCCACAGAGTCAAACCAGGATAAGAGATACTTTAAAAGCCTTCGCAATCTTCTCAGAGGCTATACTCTGATAGGTCTTATGCATAAGAAAACCACTCCGTGCAAAGTGTTCGTCTTGTTCGAACGGAGACCTGCAGGAAATCATGCTGAAGTCAAACCCTGAAGCGATAAGGACCACCGATCCATTTCGCACTTGCTTTGGTTGAAACCCATTGGGGAATGTCCTTCAGCTCATTCAGTTATCTCCATGGGGAACCACACTAACAGCCTGCTTTCAGACTCTCTTAAGTAGTAACAGGAAACTCTGAAGCTAGCCTGGATGTTTGGCCTTATCTGAGCATGGATCTTAGGAAGCGCTGACTCATTCCAGTTACAGACGTCGGGTTAAAACTAACCTCGGCAGACCAGGGGCCAGATGTATAAGACATTCATACAACGCTGCAAAAGCCATCAAAATACCTTTGTTGTTATGAATCACAATCTTTGTTTTGCATTGTTTTGTATTGCACATGTGGAGGAGTTTCAAATTACTGCCCGACGAATCCCATAAAGCATAAATCGTTTTTGAGTACATGATTTGCATAAAATTTCCCATTCCATCATTCATTCTTGAAAAGAAAATGAAAGCAATCAACATTGTAGTAGGCGAAAATGTGCACAGCTTTGCTAGCGGTAATGCAGATCGCCGCAGATGAGGTTAAGAAAAAAAAATGGATAAAGTTGTGAGTTATGAAGAGCATCACGAGCCAAAAAAAGATTTTTATAACACCATGCCACCAGCACCAAACCAATTGCTGCACATTAATAATCACAACGTTTTTACTACCATAATTCCAGTGATTTCAGTATTGCCACAAATGCAATCAGTCATTCTCATATTCTGTTTTATCCCTTTCGGCCTGTTTTATAGTATTTTTAAGATGTATTATAGGCCAATCCAAGACACATAAAAGCACCTTTTTCACAGATCAAATAAAAGCTCAAAAGTGAAGGACTTGAATGAACAAGGTAGATAAATTATGATCTTGGAACCTTAATGAAAAATATTAAAATGACCTCGGCCTACAGTGATAATGTAGTCTAGATAAGCCTCACTGACATTTTTTGTATACATCATTCAGTTTTGCCATATAGTCATAATCCCTCTCCTGCATATCCCAAACATCATTACCTTCAGAGTGTGCAAGGTCTATACACTAGTTTGTATTAAGGCTGAACAACATATCAAATGCATATTGATATTGCAATATGAAAGAAAACAATATCAACATCATAACGGCTGATATATGGGGATTCGTTATATTAAATTTACTTTTACAATGAATGCAATCAATGAGTGAGATGACAAGTTGGAGAGTTCTCTGGCAGACGAGCCTCTCTCAAGACAAGAAATATTATTTCATATAATGAGATTAGCAATGGGCGGTCAATCCAATACGAGATGATGTAATATGACAGCCTCATGTTAACTTAGCAGGCAAATATTTTCCCATACTGAAAGAGATAAAGCTGCACTAGGCAAAATTTTAATGTACAAAATACCCCCATCATATCAGCCTAAATCACAAAGTGCAGCTGCAAAAGAGAAGAGCGTCCCATCATCAGGAATTGAGACTCCACAGACACTCAGACACAGTGACGGATTGAAGCTTAAGAGTGAAATCCAAACTGTCTCCTAAACAGCAGTGAGCTGCACTCTGTCCAGAGAAAGCTGGACTCAACGTTAGATCTTTTTCCTCTCTCATCCTTTGGTGTAAAGCATCACAGACCAGCTGGTTGGTAAACACGAGCGAACTGTGTGCAGTTTACTGACATCACGCTAGAGGATTTCTGGGTATTGAAGTTGAAAGTGAAATTGAAGTGAAATTTTTCAAGTTCAAAGTTTCCTCTCGCTGCCATTTGGAGCTGCCAACATGCAAAGTCGCCTAGTGCAGCTTTAAATGTCATCAAAAGTAAACATAGATGACAAACTTAAACCAAGACTTTAATAATTAAACTGCAAATATATCTCTATTGCAGTATGTGTAAAAAATATCTGTACTAAAATAATAACAATTAATTAATAAATAATAATATTGTACCACTCTATTTAGCTATATATTTTATCCATAGTAATCTGTAATTTGTATGAAGGCAAGCACATTCTCTTATCAGGTTTGATTTTTAAAACAATCCCAAACTCATTTTTATGCATGTGCACTCTTTATCTTATTTTACATTTAGTCCAAGGCCTGAACTCACTGAGGAATATAGACAGGACAGATTTTATATGATTATCTTCCTGGACACTTACTGGAGAACTTTCATTGTGATAGGAAATAATTACTGGTACTGAGAAATAAACTGCAGTATTAAGAAGTATTAGTAGTATTAGTAGTATTAGTAGTAGAGTGGGATGGTGATGCGGTGTTGGTGCTATATTTATACTAGGCGTACTACATCAACAACCACTGAGATCCCATGCAGGGGGCTATGCAATCAATCCAGCCACCATTGATTTCTTCCCCCAGAAAGGAAGTTCGCTCTATATTTCTAAGGCAAGCACAGGGAAAGGAACAAATTGCATGAGACAGAGTGTAATTCACCATGAAGTCGGCTTAGAACGACTGAAACAAGCAACAAGCAAAGTGAAGAGAAGTGAGAGACTTCTCCCTGCTTGGGAATGTGCCAGCATATTATTTTATATTTAGTACTGTGGAGATATGTGCAGACGAACCACTCACAGACTTCTCAAAGTGACAGCATGGTGACGGTCAGTAGCTCCAGACTGGATTTATTTTTTTTTTTTTCTGTTTTGTTTTCTCCGTGTGTGTTTCAGGTGTGATGAAGCTCGGGGTGTTTTACATATCAAGTAATAGGGAAGCAGACAGAGAGAGACAGAAGCAGACAGGTGGACAGACAGAAAGAGCCTGTGGTAAATAGAGGGAGAAGGACAGTGTCACAGTAAATAATGAGCTCAGGGAGCGTTTCACATCCCCGACCCTTCCTGTGTTTAGAGAGGTCAGTCACCCGCTGGGCTGCGGGCTAATTGACTTTTAATTAGCGTCTGATCACACACACACACACACACACACACACACACACACACACACACACACACACACACACACACGCGCGCATACCGACGCACACACAAACATGGCCGCCTATGTGCCGGGGGATAATGGGAGGTTATCACAAAATGTCCTTCACGATGAAGTAGGTGACTTACTGTAGGCCTAGAGCGATCTGTGATCCATTTGATGCGTATGAGGCTGGTTCAAAAAATGAGATATCCGCCATTTAAAACAAGCTCCACCCACACCTACAGAATGATAACTGACCTTGAAGTAAAACTCATCATGGGAAAGAAATGATATTATACCACATTTGTTCCCATGAGTGCTCATAACCGCAATATACAAACTTGTACATTAGTGTATATTATTAACTCAAACAGATGTTTATTGCTCAGCAACAAAGGATGTTTTGTTGGCGGAGGGAATAAAATTATTAAATGAAAACCAAAAGCTTATATCTTTGATTAATGTTGTAAAAATGTTGTAAATGATAGATAAAAGCAATAACATACGGTGGGTATTGGTGCCAAAATTGAAATAAATAGCACTCTCTCTCCTGTTAATGATTAACTCGCTATTTCAAAGCTTTTGCCTGTAAAATAGTAACATATTTGAGAGTGAAATCCTCTACATTTATGAAATATTGAATACATTTCAAGTAACAATTTATTTAAAACCTTTACCCAGCATTGCTGTCTGTTATCTTTTTCTCTTTGCTCAGGCTATATGATGCCAAATAGGCTGCTACAGCATGATATCCATCCTTCCATCCCAATGTGGTTTCACTCATCTACTGCAAACGTTTGTGGACATACTGTACCTTAGACAGGTCTGTCTGAGAGTGTGTGTGCTCATGTACTGTAGCTGTGTGAGAGTGACTGAGGGTGCAATGGAGAGTAAGATGCAAAAAAAGGAAGAATGAAACAAAGAATGATCACGTTTGTGTGCAATTCCTCTTCAAAGTCCCAGCGACTGAGAGAGAAATCAAGAGAGAAAAGTCAGAGAGAGAGAGTGCAGTTATGAATATAAATGTGTATGCAATGTCTGAATTACTACCAGAGGCTGGAAATAATGTCAAAAGGACCAAGCTGTGAGCCTCGAGATCATTTTGGATCTCTTCCTCAGCGTATGGATAGAGAACTCGTATAAGAACGTATTAGAAACACATTCTCCCTTGTCCCAATCCATCTCTCCCCTCCCCTCGCTCATTTCCCCGACTCCGACTCTCCGCTTCCTCTCCCATTCGCTCCTCCTCCCTCTTCATCTCTCCCCGCTCGCTTTCCTCTTCTCCATCTATTTCTCCTCTGCCATCACTTTCTTCACCTCTCCATCTCTCTCTCTTCTCCCCTCCCCTTTCTATCGGAGGCGGTGAGAACAGCGGCGGGTCTCTGATGTTTTTTTAATGCGAGGACCGACTCGGACGGAAAAGCCACCCCACCCACTGACTCGCAGACGGATCGACAGCACCTCCACTCTGATCCAAGCCTCCTGTCAGGCTCGCTGGGGCCTGCGGTTTGGATACAGTAACACACCGTATGAGCTAAAGAGGCAGTGAATTAAAGGGGGGCAGGATAGGATCAAAGTCTTTTTGAACTTGGAGACAACATCCTTCCTGCAGAGGACAAAACACAGCAGGGTCCGCACTGAAAGCGGCCACGCGTGATATATTCTCGTCACAAAATTACTCTTGCAGGGGGGAAAAAAAGAGGAGATGCAAAGCTGTTCTCTGCGTCTCCTGCAGAGGGGGATGGATGGAGAATGTGCGCTCGGCGGTGTACAGAGGAAGATAATATTGTCTGCTCTGTCAGTGCCAGGTATTTGCGTGGGTGTAGATGAGTAGTCTCAGTTTGACAAGGTCTGATTGGACTCTCCTATGTGGTGAATGTCAATAGGCATCGGGTTGCGCGGCGGAATCACAGTTTGAGTGGTCCACCTTCGGCGGCACAGCGCCATTGACATTTAACTCCAGCAGGGATAAAAACCCCTCGGCGCTGCGATTGATGATGCAGGCCAGCCGTGATGACTCAACTGCGCTCTATTTCACTGGCGATAAGTAGAGAGAAATCAAGCCAATCTCCTCCCTGATTGGGCTCATTGTGCACCAGGCACATTCAATGACAGGGCGGCGGAGAGCGAGAGCGGCAAATGTGAGGCAACATACAGCCCCAGATTAATCTCTGCTACGCCACTAAGACACTATGACCCTCATTAAATTAATGTGCTGTACACAAAGTGCAGCTTCAGAGGGCTGTAGTGTCCTTAGACTGCCTGTTTAATGGGCGACTACTTGATCATGTAACAGTAACTGTCTTTTAATATATGAAACATCTCCCCCACCAGGCCGATCCTCTCCAGATGAATAATCCTGATGTTGCTGATGGAAGGTCACGGTCAAACACATCACTTTTCACTGTAATAGAGGTTATTGTCACTTGTCTACGGTGGCATGGGCTTCTTTAGGCACTGAGGAACTCTGCGGTGTGTACTCTATCCTGTGTGTGTGTGTGTGTTCTTGGGCTTTTATACATGAGGACCAAAAGTCCTCACAAAGATAGAAGGATGAGAAAAATCCTCCAAAGTGAGGACATTCTGCTGGTCCTAATATCGGGTTAGGATTTGGGTCAGGGTTGAGATCAGGATTAGGTTTAGGTTTAGGTTAGGGTAACGGCGCAGCTACACCAGGTGCGTTTCTGTTCTGTCTGTTTGTGTCAGAAGGGTCAGATCAGATAAGTTGTTGGAGAAGAGGTTATCTATGGAGTCGCTAAGAAGCCTTTTACTACAACACAACCGGCAGACCGCGGCGGAACAAGAACGGATCTGGTGCAGCAGCTTAACATGCTGTGCTGCAACTGGGCCGCAACAAGTTCAGATACGCATGCAGTGTAGTTTAGGTTTAAGGGTTAAGTTTATGGTTATTTAGGGTTAGGGCTTGTGTTTAGGGTTAAGATTACAATTAAGATCAGGTTTAGTTTAGTGTAAGGGTGAAGGTTAGGCAAGTAGGGGTGCGGGTTAAGGATGGTTAGGAGTTAGGGAATGAATGTAGTCAAAGGTCCTCACAAGTATAGTAACACAAATGTGTGTATATATGTGTGTGTGTGTGCGTGCGTGTCTGTGTGTGTGTGCACTTGTGCGCTTGTGTGGATTTGTCGATTTAGTTGTGTGGGGCTTTCATACAGAGAGCCAGGGCTGTGGCCTTTGCCCCCCTCTGTGTGGAGCTTTTGCAGAAACCAGAGTGCTGCAGCACAAAAAAAACGATAATTTCCTGCATCATTGATCCCTCTGTCTTTGTGTGTCAGAGCCCCACCAGCAAGAAGATGAGCCTCATCCTCCAGGCTCAGAGGATGAAGTGACAGAGCGGCCCTGACTGACAGGGCTTCTACACACTCTCCATTTTAAAATAAAACACTTCTCCACATTTCAAGTTTTACACACAGCAGACGAATCAATCATTATCCACACTTAAAGGAATAGTTCACCCAAAAATGAAAATTCTGTCATCATCTACTCACCCTCATGCCAGTTGAAACACAGGTGAAGTTTGTCCATATAACACACAGGGAGGTTGCCAGCACAACTCCATAGCAGCCTTCTCCAAAACAACTGAAGTCAGTGGGGACCAGTTCTTCAGAGTTCCAAAAAGACCTACAGTATATTTACACCATCATTTTGTGCAAATCTTAACTACAGCTGATTGATTTGCAACAAATAATGGTGTATAGGTCTTTCTATTCACAGTGTGATTGTTTGGCTGTTTTTGTTTCGGAACTCTAAAGAACAGGTCCCCATTGACTTCAGTTGTTTTGGTGAAGGCTGCTACGAAGTTGTGCTGGCAACCTCCCTGTGTGTTATATGGACTAACAAATTTCACCTGTGTTTCATTTGGCATGAGGGTGAGTAGATGATGATAGAATTTTCATTTTTGGGTGAACTATTCCTTTAAGTCTATATAGGCTACTTTTACCACTACTACTACTAATACTACCACTAGTATTACTACTACTACTACTACTAAAAATAACAAAACAACCACTACCACCACCACTACTACTGTTACTACTACTACAACTACTACCCCTATTACTTCTACTACTAGTACTAGCACCACCACGACTAATACTCCTACAACTACAACTACAACTACCACTACTACCACCAGTACTACTACTATTACTACCAATACTAGTCTTTCTCAGGGTCAAACATTCACAAGATTTTTCCCATTCCTCTAAAAAACCTGAATATCAAAATAATTTCCCGTACTCTACTTTGCAGACCTGTGCAGGAACCCTTGAGTGATTGCAGAACCAGTGGAGCAACACACTCCTTTCTCAATCTCCAAATTTATGCGCAAAATAGATTTTTCTGCTATCACACCGTCTGCTATTACACAAGGTGAGCTGGGGATTGGGATGGAGGGAGAGACGAGCTCAGGAGGAGGAAGTGAGATACAGAAATCTAACAGCCCATTTTCCTTGAGGAGGAGATGTGTCTAGGTGTGAGGTCTTTTAAGGAGGGTGTAAAATCCTCTGGGGGAGTTGTCAAAATGTGCAACAAAGCCAGAGCAAACTCAGCCGAGCTACTCCAGTCTGTCTATAAACCTACTTAGGCTGCTGGAAATGTGCAATGTTCAATGCGCAACATGAAGAAGCATTATGTGGGCAAATGCAGCATGAACACAGGTACAGCCCGGTGTGAGACAGAAGTGCGTCTGAATCCCCGCCAGCTGCAAAATGGCAGCCTCGTATCTTTCAGATAGCCGCTGTGGCTCCCAGTGGAATGAATCCTTTGAATGGCCCATTAAATCATTAAAACAACCTCCTATTCCGAGACCCCTGCTGCATAAGCTATCAAGTACACACACACACACACACACACACGCGCACACACTCACCGCACAAACTTTCTCTCACAGGAACACTCGAAAACCCTAATAACAAAAACATAAAAAGATAAAAGGGGAAACACTCCAAAGCTACCAAACACACTAAAAAATTTACATGAAATTCTAAATTCCCATAAAATGATATTGCTTCTTTCTTGCAGCATGTCGCAGAACCACCAGTAATGAAGACATCTTTAGATGGCACAGAAGAATAAGCCAGGCTGTAGGCATCTCTATCTCAGAAAAGCACTGGATGCATTTTTACGCCTATTGTTTTCAGTTACCAAACGCATAAACGAGGGTGTAACGGGATGCGTCAACGCCCTTGATAGGATAGCGCTGAGCTCTTTTTTATTCTGCCATCCTGTCAGCCGTGAATAAGCTGCAGAGGCGACTACTATGGGTAGGACAAAACGACACTTGAAACTTTTTTAAGGCTTCATGTACGCAGAATCAGCCCGAGGCCTGTCTATGTGTCGTGCATTCCTGTGGGCGCAGGCATCAATTTCTATAAGCAGATGGGGGTGACAGAGCCAAATCCACAGAATTTGTGGACCTGTATTGTCTAAAATAGCCTCACATCTGTTCACTTTATGTCTGGTTTCACTGCATGTCTGTTAAAATAGAGTGCAAACGAGGCACTCCTCTCTCCTATCCTCTCTCCTTGCTCTCCAGATAAAAAGCATCTATACCTAATAAAGCCTTAGCGATGCTGACGGGATAATAGATTAATCAAGACGCTCCATACAGTGGTGACGGCAAGTAGGAGCTTTCACATACTTTTTCTTTGCGCTATGCCTCAATAAGTGTGGCGATTCCTCATAATCTGAAGACAGTGTAGACTGCATGGTGCGGCGGAGCAGGGTGGGTCTACTGGGTTGCTGAATTACTATTGCACTTTACTTATGAAACACACATTTAGCGGTAGTCGTGATTTATGAGGTTTGATAATTTGGAAGTCATAAAGGTGTTTGTATATTTTTCAGAAGGAGAGGGAAAATGTGCCTGATTCTTCTCCAACCTCTGTACTTTTCTCTTTCTGGTGCACACTCCTGCTCTGCCGCCGCTTCCTCCCCACGCTCCCTCTGATGTTCATGTACGATGTACATCCAGATAAAATATAGATAAAATATAGATAAAATACACCCCGCCCTCCCCAGAGGTCTCCAGATGAGTGTGCCTATTTTTTGAGTGTCTGAGTGTCTAGGCCTATTCTGTGTCTACAATTCATCCTGCCTCATTGCATAGTCAAGCAGTCACAAATTGTTCTTCAAATCGCGGGTGACAGCAGACTGTGGGCTAGACTGGATTGGCTGGAGGCTACTGGCAACAGTCTGGAGCAAGCTGGAGTTTTACATTTCCATCCTTCCAACATTAGGCTGCACTATGGGTCGAAACAATTATAAAGAGTATGAGGAGAGCTAAATCATGGTAATGATTTTAGTTTGGGAAGCAGGCTACACTGCAAAAAAGTCTTAACCATTTTATTAAGTCATTTAATCTTTTATTGAGTCTTAAAATCATATTTTTCTTAAAATAAGAAAAACATGTGTGTGTGTGTGTGTGTGCGCGGGGGGGAGGTATCGCTTTTTGCTAGTGGAGTGATCTGCCTGAATTTAAAACATGGTCACTTAATTCTGGGAAATTCTTGAAATTATCTCACCCCATTGGAAGATTTTGTTTTTTCAGTTGTCTTAATGTCTTAATTTGAGGGCTCAAACTAGATGAAATAACTTTATTTATTTGTGTTTATTTAATTATCACTGCAGGAAAATTACAGTGAATATAGAATTAGGAATCCCAGGCCAACTAGTAGTGTTGATGCTTCAACTCTTTCACATACAGACTGTGATAGAAACACCAAATGACTTCTGTTAAATGATGTGCAGCGTTTATTGTGCCAAGTGTTTCCAGGCCTTCAGAACCTAGAGGCTTAGACTGAGAGTCTGAACTGCAGCACTAAGGACAGAGTGTCAGACAGCTAAGTCCTTCCTTATATTGACAAAACTGTTAGTTTGATACCCCTGCTGCTTGGGGCAACTGTCAATGCCGTCCACATCCACTCCTCCACTGTCCCCTTGTCTACCTGCTGTGTCTCTCCTCTTTCCTCCCTTTTGAAGGAGTAGAAAATCCAGGTTCAAGGGTTTTGGAGCTCAGTCAGATGCAAAGTTTCAGGAAACAACCAATTCTGAGTCAAGATCAACAGAGAGTACAATAAAGAGCCGTGAAGGCTGAGACCAGGGCAATATCAGAGTTTACTCAACAAGCGTGTGAGGCACAAAATTGCTATAGTTCATCCCAAAGTTTACAGAGGGATTTCTGACTGAAGCCATACTGGAGAATCTTGAGAATCCAGACAAAGAGAGACTTTTAAAATCAAAGTGGGGGGTCTGGGGGTCCTGTCCCAAACATTTTAAGATTCAGATACCGTATTTCATGCATTCCAGTGACTATTATATATAAAATAGCAGGAAAATATAGTATATAATAATATAATGCTCCACACAGAAATCAACTTTGCAAACTTTGCAAACCCTTTCCCTTTAAAACTTTCGGTGAGAAAGGAGAATTCGTCCTTCCACACCGACTGAAACTTGCCGGCGCGTTTCTTTTTCTCTGTGTTCCTTTTTCATGGTATAGGCATGTTTGGCTCCAGCCACCGCTGATAACGTAACCACAGAGACTACAATTTTTAGTGTAATGTATTTTGTTGACCATTGGGAAACAGCAGTGATAGTATAGGGCCTATAGAATGTTTTGTGCTGTGTGACATACATGAGGCTTCAGGTTCGCCTCTACTGGCACTAGATGCTCTCTGGACAAGATAACTTCTGGCATGGCAGATATCGTACTCTTCCTGTCTCCAATTCTATCAGTATGTGTGTTTGTGTGTGTGTGTGTGTGTGTGTGTGTGTGTGTGTGAGACCAACAAAGAATATATTACAGCGGCCTAACCTTGCTCGCTGACTGGGGACTGTGACTATGAGAAGCGCAGGTTGTTTAGAGAGTGCATGAGTTCAAACTCCTTCACTTCCATGTTGATTTTGCTTCCTTGCTCTCCTCTCCTCAGACTGACCCCCTGCCTCATCTCTCCGTTTCCCTCCCGCACCGGGGTTTGTGCAGCTCCGTCTCATGTCAGTATTTGGTAAAATCACTGGAAAGCGAACACTGCGAGTGTGAGAGAGATGCTGACGCGCGTGCTGATTCAAGTTCGTATCATTTAAATGAAAGAATGCAGGTGACAAGTCGGTAATGATCTGTCGGCGGCGGCGGTGGAGAACAGGAAGACAGAGGTGTGAGAGTGATGTGATGGAAAAGTCACACAGATACCTTGGTGAAGTTAGAATAAGAAACCTTCGCAGGGAAATCAAAAAGGGAAAGCTAAATATAGTTTGAAGAAAATACTGTAAAAACACGGTGGAAAAAAGTAATAGTATGTGAGAGAACAGAGAGCCAGAGAGAGAGAGAGACTGTACATATAAAAGGATCGCTCTTGGAACATGAAACAGCGTTTAGGCTATTCAAGCCAGTCCTCCTTAAGTACGTAATTGATTTTCTCTGAAACACAAAGCCATGGGCTGACCTGTTCAATTACTACATAGACCCACTGTAACCCCAGTGGTCTGTGTGT
Organism: Centroberyx gerrardi; assembly: GCF_048128805.1. Taxonomy (NCBI): domain Eukaryota; kingdom Metazoa; phylum Chordata; class Actinopteri; order Beryciformes; family Berycidae; genus Centroberyx; species Centroberyx gerrardi. Next base: position 25,557,210 of record NC_136003.1, read on the forward strand.
GGCTTAAATATTAAAGCTGGTGAGCCAGTCTTCTCTGGCCTGAATACACGCTGAAGCCATAGATAGACTAGTTTGAAGTCTGGTGTGGATGGATCTTTAATAGGTCTATCTCTCTCTCTCTGTTGCTCCCTCTCACTGACACCAGAGAGGAGAGGTTGCCTGCCCTCGACCCTGAGGTGTTACTGGACAAACTGAAGATGTGTAGTCATCGCCACGCTCCCTAACCTCCCATCAATCTTCTCATCTCTGGGTGACAGAGTAGAAAACAAAGAAAAAGAGATATGGAGCAGCAGAGGGACAAAAACCTCTGTTTTTTTTTCTCCAAGCATTTTCTCCTTAATAGTTTCTTTGTGCTCCTTTTCATCAGACCAAGCCTTATTGGAAAATCGTTTCAAAGGGTTTAATCAAGTGAGGTGCACTTTATTTGCCAGGAATTTGAACAGCCAAACAGACTTCCATGCTAAATGAAGCACTTAACGTGTTTTGCTGTGTACTGAAACATACGCAGGAATATTTCTTGGGTGCGCCTTTTGTTATGCTTGGGTCAAATATCAAAGTCTCTCTCTCGTGGGTCCTTCTCTTACCTTTCTACATGCCTTCGATATGAAAGTGCAGTTGCATTCAAACAGTCCAACCTTTTTTTTTTTTTTTTTTCACCACTCATTCTCTCACAGCCTTTCATCTTCTCTTTATCTGTCCAATTTAATTAGAAGTCTGCCGTCTCTCATGCTCCCTTCTGCCTCGCCTCTTTCATCTCCTGTCCAACACAGATCAATTCTTCATGGTGCACATCTCCAGTCCCTGTTGATGCTGTCAGCCTTTCTAAGAGGCACAGAGGACCAGTGAGCCACCAAGGCACCGCCACTGCAAAGTTCACACACCCCAAAACACCAGGAGACCTCGAGTAAACCCCTGTGATCGATCAATGTATTTTTTTTTTATTGCTCCCTGTCCTCTCTTGTGTCCTTTGCCTTTAACACTGCTTTGGTTCAGGTGGACCTTAAGGGAGAGAATACAAAGAAGCGAGGCTCTGCTCAAAGTCACCGTGGTGCCTGCGGCGCATTGTTTCACTGATGAATAATTTCTAAATCATATGGAGCTCTTCTCTGCAGAGGAAGTCTAACGCTGTAATCCCCTCGCATAGAGGTGGAGGATCAGTAGGAGGGCAAGAGAGGCGTGGGGAGACGGCAGGCAAGAGGGAAGAAACCAGAAGTTGGAAGAAAAACAGAATTTGAGAGGTGGAAGGAGAATAGGAAGGAGAGAATGAGCAAGCGGGAGATTAATGGAAAGAAAGGAAATCAAATCATTACTGCGCCATGTGTATAATGTGAATGTGGCTCCCATACTGCTGCCCCCCCTCCCCCTAATTGAATCCATTTGTCGGATTTGTATTGTAAAATGTGATTTGAATCCGCGTGATTCATGACCGGTGGAATCCCACAGGTGATTAGCTAGTATTAGCCCTCGCAGGTCAGAGTGAGGGAGTGTGTGTTTAAACCATTAGTTGGCTAATTAATCAGGGCACATTCACAGTGTCACAGCGGTCCGCATTACACCCCCCCCCCCACCCACCCCATCCCCCAGAGGTAATATACCACTGTTTAATTGCAGCAATCCTAGCATCGTTTCCATGAATTACAACAACAAGATTCAATGTGAACCTCTGTATTTCTACATAATCTCTGTATTTCTAATCTCTGGAACAGTTTACCTATTCATATAAGAACTGCTCAGACCCTAGAAACCTTTAAGTCGCTGCTTAAGACCCACCTCTTCTCGTTGGCTTTTAATTCGAGTTGAGCTTGACACCTTGACCTCATCTTTTATTGTGCCGCAATTCTTCTATTATTATTATGTTTATTGATTTTCTTTTATTCTTATGTGTTATTTACTTTTATATTCGTTTATTTTGGTATTTCAAGCCTGTTCAGCACTTTGGTCAACTGTCGTTTTTTTAAATGTGCTATACAAATACATTTTGACTTGACTTGACTTGATACGATGGTTCAAAATGATCACAAGGAATTCGACATGCGGACGAATGCTCAAAATCGTGAGCATTGTACAGGATGCAGCCGAAGCAGTGCGTGCTTGGAAACTGGCTGGCAATAAGCGCTCCCATCTCTGGTGAGATTACATAAAAACAGCCCACTTATTTTTCCATCCAGCAACCCCAGTGAGCCAAGTGAAGCATGCCTATCTATCCATCGATTGTCTCTATTTGTGTTTGAGCCAGCCGCTGAGCCGGGGCTCCAGCTGGAGGCGACGTTAAGCTAAGGCTGTGCAGCGGGAGCGGAAAGCACAGGCAGCGGCAGCAACCGCAGCACAGGCCGACCCTGAGAGGCGGGGTGATGTGGGGAGGCGGTGCGGGTGGGGGTGACTTCTATTAGTCCTGCTGGATTAGCATCTGACACCCAGCACCCTCAGATCCTCCTTCAAAAGAGGGGCCTCCAGCTGTACCAGAAATGGCCGTGACATAAGGTCCACCCGTCAAGCATCGACAGCGACACGCACATACTCACACACACAGAGGAATGGATCGGGATGACAGGACAACCCGAGGGTCCCGAGAGAGGGAAGCCATTCGCCGGCGCCCTCCTTCATAAAACAGCAGCGCGGTCGCGGCGGCCGAGTCTAGGTGTGCGCTTTTGTCGGGGGCCAGAAAGGAGAGATCAGCTGCCCAGACCGCAGGATGAAAAACTAATGATGGCTCAGTCACACTAAGCCCTAATCCCCGATGACATTTCCGAGTGGAATTGTTTTTGTGGCCATCGGTAGTCCAACTTTAATGAAGGGGTGGAGGGCAGGATTTTCTTTCTGGTGGTGTCCAATTACAACCCCAAGGACGCAAAGGTTGCGCTTCGACTGTAACTCAGTAGCATTGTACGGGTTCACTGTAAGCAATCACTAAAGCAGCGGTTCAGTTTGGAAAATCTTAATGTACATTGAACACTGATTTAAAATGCTGGACACTCACTACAGGTAAAGGGCAAATGTTAATTATTTCTTAATCTTGAGCGCCACCATTTGATGCCGAGTCTGGGTCCGAAATTAGAAACCCACAATTTAAAAAAAAAAAAAAAAAAACACCTACTCTTATAAAATGACTGCTGGCATGAAAGTAAAGTACATTTTGGGTTGTTAATGAATTATGAGTCTGCTTAAGACCTTTTCATACAAAATAGTTCTGGTTTTGAGGATAGAACCATCTGCGTTTTAAAATACTGCCTGAGGGAGTAGTGAGATTAATGTTTTGGGATGAAACCCCTCATATATTGGAGCGGTTCACTCCTGCAGTTTCAAACCAACAGAAACTTCTTTGAGCCTCTGAGACCAGAGATTGAGGTTTCTCGGCTGCTCTTCCTCTTCTGACTCAGCTCAGTAAATGAAACTGCTGGACTTCTCTACACTGCATTATAAATTCCCAACCCCAAATGCAGAACTTTCCATCACACACAATTTCAAGCATAAGCACACCTACACGTACACACTGAAGCAGAGGAGCCAACCATATGTGAAGCTAGGAAAAAAAAAAAGCTTCTGTAACCACAAGCTCCTACAACTACTGTGCAAAGTCAAAGATGAAGAGACATAATGCAAGAGACAACTTGTTCCTCAGCACCAAGAGAGAGAGAGCATCAGACCCAGAAAGTGGCATCACTCAGGTGGGGTGCTACTCGTAAACGTGTGACTGAGAAATTATGTGGCTGAGCTAATTACCCTTAAAATTGTGCATGAGCAGGGTCAGAATTTAAACGAGGGCTTGGGGCAAAATTGCTCTTGAAAGTCTATAAAATGCCCGTGAGAGGAGGCAAAAAATACTCCCTAATAATTAAGAGTATCCCTTTTTTGCATTTCACCCTGTTCGCATTTGATTCGTTGAGTTCATGGGTGAATGCGACCGCTGTCCCCCATGGGCAGCTGCAGGTGATTCGTGGGAGCCGGTGAGTTCTGGGCGAGAAAAATGGATTGTTTTTTGATCAGAAAACAACCGAGTACACAGCCTGAAGCAGTAGAAAATCTTGGCACCATGCAGCCAGCAGTGGGAGAAAATACCGACCACATAAACCACTCTGTCAAAAAAAAATACAACAGCCAATGTGGTAAAAAAATAAATAAATACATTTTAAAAAGTCAACAATGGACGGGTGGAAGATGGACTGTTTGGGGACAGAGTCTCCTGGAAGGCCTGCCAGCAGTTTCCAGCAACGGAAAAGAAGTTAAAACAAATCTTAGTTTTACATATTGAGTGTTTACTTGCCAACATGTAATGAAAATGTATTATTTCATAGTTCCCCCAAAATATTTTCCCCCGAAAAAGACCAAAACTCCCCTAAAAATAAGATCAAGGGGGCTAAGAATGCCCTAACCATCATGACCTGCCATGCACTGTACAGAAGCAGCGCTGTGACAGAGCAGCCTGCAGTGACTAAACATTCGTTGTTTTTTTGTCATGCACTTTTGTTGTGTTTTTTGTTTGCTGGGCGTCAATTCAGCCTTTGTTGGAGCTGTCAAGAGTTCAGCTCTTGTCCTAAATCGCATGTCAAACGCATCCCATTATTGGTGTTCACAGACAGAAAGACAGACGCAGACATGCACTGGCAGCTCACACCCACGCCAGCGACTCACATTGATCAGACACTCAAAACGATTCGATCATTACTGTTGGATTGTCACGTCTTTTCTTTAAAACTCCTCTGTGTCTATTTTTATCTCTCCCTCTTTCACCCCCTACTTCATACTCTTATTGTACCAGTTACCACAGCAAACTGCTTGGCAGGTTCAAAGATAAAGACATGACAGTCATGCGTGGGCGAAAGGCTTGGACTCTTTCTTTGTGCCAAGTAGTAGTATCACACCTTGGTACGAACAGAATAGAAAGACAATTGCTTTATCGTTCCCTGGACAATATCCTCACTGTCGGGTGAACACCTTGAATCTCCAAAATGTCAACTTTTCAGGAGCCAAGAAAAACAGCCTTGCTTTTAGCTTGATGACTTTGCATGTTTTGACATCATCCAACGGGTTTTGAAAGGGTTTTATAATCCCAAGAGGTCAGAGACTTTTCTCAACCCCTAGAAGAACATGCAATCCTTCCACTGAAGTGAAAACATGAAAATCAACAAAAATAGAGCTGCAAAGTTTTCCCACAACAACAGCGATATGCTCTGAATATTGATAACAGATCTAGTGAACGCAGGTCGAAGTTCTTGTGGACATGTTACCGTTTCCTCTATTGCTGTTTCTCTACCACTCTTGAAGTCAAATCAATGAGGTCATTATGGAGCTAAGCTCTCCATTAAAATGGATTAGTAGGGGCCCTACATGTGGTTCATTAAGCATAGAAATTTCAACGTGGCAACGATGGGAACCTCAGCCAGACAGACGGGAGACCTTGTGTTCTTCTGAGGAGGATTTAACATTCCTATGCTCAAATGCAAAGAAGAAACGGGTGAGGAAAAGCGAGGGATCGACTATATTTAGCCAGGAGCGTGCCATGGATTTAGGCTGTAGAAATGTAGAAATGTGGAAGTGTGAAGAGGGGGAGCTGGGGAGAATCTCCTGACACGGATGAGACCGTGTGAAATTTGTAAAGCCTTGATTAGGAAGGATTGTCTCTCCCTCTAAGTGGAGATTAAAGAGGAACATTTCTAATACGTGCCAAGAAATATGGGAATTTGAGACGAGGGGTGTGTCACGGAAAAGGGAAGGAAACTTTGTTAAAGCGGAGTTTCCACAGCTCACTCAGGGATGAGAGAGAACGCTGTTTCTTTGGCTTGAGGAAATAAGTCCAGCAGCAGGGGATGAAATCTCTGGCTGGAGCCGGAACAGCAGGGCACACAGGTCTAATCTTACATCCTGCAAAATACAGCACTACACCTCGCCCCCCCGCTGTGTTCAGGCCCGGGAGACACACACCAAACAGCTTAACTCTTGCTCTGCATGTTAACTAAGACACAGGGAATTGCAATTTATAGCAAATCGGGTAGAAATTGTAACGAGAGACAGAGTCTGAAATGACAAATGTTGGTAAGATTTGCGGATAAATCAATAAGGCTGTCTGGCTGGTAACTTTCTGAATGCATTTGAATATTAAATTGACGATGTATTGTCGTAGCCTGATCTCCAAACTGTGTCCCTACTGACCACCGTACACTCTCTCTGACCATGAGCCAATCAAATCAAAGCAAAACAATGGCTCTGTATCAAACAGGCTCCTAATTGGCTGCCTGTTATGCGGCTCTAAACAAAGCGGTAACTTCTCTGCTGCCTGGATGGTTAAATAGCTAAAGGTTACTAGTTCACATGTGGCGACACACAGCAGGTGTGAGGCCACTAAAACTCTGAACCTGCTCTTGTCTCTTTATTGAAAGCTGTGTGAAGCATTTACCTGATTACCTGATTCTGTACACAAAATAGCAGTGTGGCATTTCTATGAAAGGTATTCATTATTTTGGTATATTTTCAGTAAACATTATTCTCGGCAGGTATTGTTATTATAGCTTACCAGCCCTTGGCAGGTGAGCCAAAAATGTAATTTTGGACTCTGAAGAGACTTGCCATCGCAGCGCCGCTCAGCCGGGAACATTTATATTTGTGGTGTGATGACAGTCAGTCACTCCTGAGCATTAGCGTGTAATACTATAATGAGGCCAGTGTAGCATGTAAGCTCTGAGACACGTTCAGTGACTTGTGGTTGATGTTAGAACCATGTCAACATTTAATTTAATTATCTCGCAAAATTATCTCAAACATGTCAGTGTTTCAGACTGATCGCTCACTTCTCATGACATTTCAGGTTGAGTCAGGCCCCCAGTGAAATACAGTATTCAGTTCAAACTGCAGGTCCCTTGATGCTATACCTGAGTTCCTGATTTGCATAATCCCCGCCTGGCAAGTGAGTGTGATAAGCTTTTAGGTTATGTGCTTGTGGCAGTCAGCAGTTTTGTCCCAGTGGCCTGCCGGCCGTGTTCTCTGGGCAAACATAAAAGCCCAGACAGGACCGATAATGGCTTAACAGTCCTACCGGGGGGCAGCCTTTGCACGCACAATCAATGAAACAAGAGGGGAAGAAAAACAGCATACGACAATGCGAGCCAAAGCATATAAAAAGTCTGATTGCTTTGCCTAGTTTCAGAATGCTGATTCGTCAGTCTGGGGGTACTGGAGCTTATCGCCCTCGCCGTTCGCTCTGCGTTTTGCCGACACAAACAGCTCGCTTCAAAAGAGAGCGGGCCTCAAACTTTTAAGCAGATGAGATTGTAAAGCTAATAGCCTCAAGTCTCAACTAGACGGGTGAAGCCAGAAAACGGGCCAAATTCTAAAGACGCTCAGTCCTCTTTCAATCCTCTATAAAATCACTCTTGCTCTCTGTGACTCCCGCGCTCTTCCCCGTGAGGGAGATGTGGGGGGATAGCTATCTCTCTCTCTCTCTGCCTCTCTGGCCGTGCAGTGGGACGGTTTCAGCCAGCTTGTGCTCCCCTGACCTCTGCTGTCAGCCGACTGGTGAGTGGACGACAGAGAAGGAGGCTCATAAAGTAAACAGACTGCAGAGACTCACATACCTGCTGGAGCCACGCCAGGACGTCCAATAAACACCAAACACACACATTTTCACGCCAGGACAAACATTACCAGGCAACGGACAAAGTGAACAAGCAAACTCACACTCACACACATAAAGACTCTCTCTCTCTCTGTTTCTCTGTTTCTCTCTCTCTCTCTTCCAGACTTAGAGACGTGGAGAACACACACACACACACACACACACACAGTAGGACAGGGCAGTTCTACATTTCCAGAAAAAAAAATAAAATTGGAGGTTCTTTTTCATTGCTTTTGCTATCAAAACGCCAGGGCGCCAGATTGTACAATAACACCAAACACACACATTTCCATGCCAGGACAAACACGCACAGGCAACGAACAAAGCGAACAAGCAAACACAAACACACACATACACACACACACACACACACACACACTCAGATATAGACTTTCTTTCTCTCTCTGTCTCTGTTTCCCTCCGTTTTTCTCTCTCTCTCTGCCAGAGTTAGAAACTTGCCAAATACAGTGCAGCTGGACATTTCTACATTTCGGAGAAAAAAAACTAACAAAAAAAACCCCCCAAAAATGATGTTCATTTTTATTGCTTTTGCTATCAATCGGCATACAGTAACCCTGGAGAAATGTTTTCCTTCAAAAAACACACCAGCGCCAGATGAGCGAGAGCAGAATGAGTCGCTGCTGACATGGAAAGAAAGAGATAAAGAGGTGCTCCGAGAAAATGGATGGTTCAAATTACACAGACAGGCAGGTCTATTAATATGGAGACACAGTCGCATCTCTTTTGGCTGTGTAACCCCCCCCTCCCCCCCAACCCCCACCCCTCCACCCCCCCCTCCTCCCCTCACAGGCTCTATCTATCTGACGCAGCCAGTCGATTTTCACACACACACACACACACACACACACACACACACACACACACTCACACGCAAAACACCCAGACTTAAAAACTAATAAAACTCATTCCCCCCGGAGATTAGGGGTTGTAGCGTACGTGTCGACACGTACTGTAAACACACAACGCGTGACTGTACGAGCCGAGGAAGGCCTTTGATGTTGCTGCTGCAGCGGTGCTCAGTGTGACCTCAATCCACATCCTTCCCAACATGGCAGCTGAGGGGAAATACTGGAGCGTTCATTCCCCCCCCCCCCCCCCCCCCCCCCCCCCCAAAACCACACTTACACCTAAGTGTAAAAGTGAGAGCAGTGCAAATGTACACATAAACACATACACAGACACTTAAACACGCACGCGCACACACACACGCACGCACACACACACACACACACAGGGATATAAAAAAAAAGTTGGGATATGCCAGAGAATCAGAGAGTCTTCAAAGTAAGCCCATGGCTCAGCGTCTAGCCAGGAGTTATTTTTTCTACCATTCTGTTTTCTTCACATCAAGAGCTCTCAATCGGAAGTCGTGTCAAGGCAGCTCCAACTCGGTTGCCTCTCAACTCTTTCAGTCAAAGGATCTCTTTCTCACGCATTCCCTCTCTTTCTCTCCTTCACTTTGTAATATAGACACTGCTCTGAAACCGTGACAGCTGCAAAAAAAAAAAAAGAGAAAAGAAAAACACACACACGAAAAAAAAAAAGAAAAAATCACTCTCTCACAGATTCGTCGCTGCAGCGCTCACGATAACGTGAACCGGACTATGATTTATTTCATATTTGCTAGCTGTCACCGTTGTCATCGACATGCACGCACTTCATTCCCCATCACCTGTTTTAATACACAGAACAGTCACACTCAAGCAGATGCGACACGCACTGCGGCGGCTCCGGGCGTCTATTCAGCCCACCGACGGATTGACTGATCATTTTAACAAACATCTGCTCGGATTTGCTTGAATAATAATAGGCTAAACAGAAAACATTGTACTGCGGAGTAGGAATAAATAACGGGTTGGACAAATGCGTAAAAAAAAAAAAATAATCAAAAAGCTAGAGAGAAAGAAGGAGATGGGGGAGAGAGGGAGGAGACAGAAGGCGAGAAGAGAGAGAAGCAGCTAAGCGAATCAGTGAGGGAGAGATGATAATGATGAGCCCTGAGACTGACTGGCGACTGTTTTATTTATTTTAAGACGTCCTGAAAGTGAAGCGACAGACGAAACAGACCAGAATCTTATTGGTTTTACATGAGCAGACCTGCAGTTCAGGTCAGTGGTCTGCTGAACACCAGAGCATGGCTGCAACACCTGCGTTCAGTTTAAACTGTATATAAAGGCGTCGAAGGCTAATACAGGTACCGATGTGCTTAGACTGAAGCTGCCGAATGTTATTCTTGTCGGCGTGGAAAAGCCTTTAGACCATCATGGGACACTAAAACTCTCCACTGAACCCAGAACCCAGACTAATGAAATTCTTTTAGAGTTAGCAGATCCTTAAGGCAACATGACCCACCACACCTATTCAGTGGTAGAGGAAACTGTGGGAAGCCTTAGGCCTTTAAATGAAGAATTAACTTGCAAAAAAGCATAATTGAAAAATTAAATGAATGCATAAAACATGCAAAGAAAATACAATTTCACTGCAGGTTTTACAGACTGCTTTTATGTAGCTGCGTTCAGGAACACAGGCCAAATAATAATTAATAAAAGGCCAATATTAGATAGTTTCAAACGTAGGTTTACATTTTTATATACATTATCAATACTCACTGTATGATTAAATATGTTTCTAGGTACACCTATTATTTACAGACTGTTGAATGTTGAGCATTATTTTGGTAAAATGACTAAATAAGTTACAAATGACTAAAATTGTAGTATGTAAGTATGTATATATGTGTGTGTGTACGAGCCACATCTATGACAATGAGGTTAAGTGTGACAGAGGCAGGCTCCGCCCATTTGAGCCACTTCATAAATCTCTAAAATCTTTGGCCTTGTTTCCCCAATGGTAGAAGTCACACCTGATCTAATGTGTTCTGACAAGAGCTTCACACCCCCTGGACACATACACACTGTACGCTGCTGTGAGGCTGTACCCACCCACCCCGCCCCTCACAACACACACACACACACACACACACACACACCACCACCAGCAATCAGGACGCAGCACCCCACCAAGAGGGTGTGAACACTATGACGACAGACTGAGAATGTCAAGCGGAGAGCGGTCGCTGCACTAACAGGACCGTCTCAATCAGGATGAGAGGGAATCCATTACGGTCCTGAGAGAGAGATCCTTTGCAGACAAATTCAACAGACGCGCTGCTGTAAACTCAGACTGAGGATATTCACTTCGCAGCAGTGCAAAATGTTTAAGTGGGTTGTTGGCCGGGATGCCCGAGTCCATGTTGGTTTTACCCAGAAATAAACACGATGTGACTTTACTGTTTGCTTACTCACAACTCCCTAAGCAGAGAAGTGATCCGATGACAAAGCGGCGCAACAACTGCAACTCACAGTGGGAGCGGAGAGAGTAGCAGGCATGATTTCAGATTGGAGGGTTGCCTGCTCTTTGCCCCTGTCTGGTCTCTCACTCTGTTATCTGAAAACATAATAAAATAAGTGTTTTGGGGTAGCAATCTCTCCCTCAAGGAGCAGAGCATAGCTCAGCTTGACCTGCTGCCAAAAGCAGAAAGCAGGATACCGACTGAAGGTCTGGAATAAATGCTGATCTAGTTGCCACACACATAGTGGTATCCAGCTACTGCTGAGACAAAGGAGATGTTATGTTCAGAAACACATCTTCAAATCTCCAGACCTCATTATCTAATTGTTGACTCAACTGAACAAAACTGCTGTAACTACAGAACATCATTATATATTATCTCTGAGACATGTCTCTGTCATCTCTTCTATGGTAGTATATTATAGGATACTAATTGCTTTCACTAAATCAATTAGTCAACTGAAAGTATTTTGCACCCTGCCATCATGATAATGATAAATTTAACAGAAAATAGGTGTCAAAAGCTATTATAATAGAGAAGAAAATAAGGTTATACCTGATGGTATAAAAGGTAAAAAAAATATATATAATTAAATTTAAAAAAAAAGTAAAATAGAAAAAGTAAAAGTAGCTTATATCATTCTTGCAACTCATAGAATCCAGCTGTAATGTGGAGAAACCAGGTGCATCTGTTGACAATACAGCATGAGTGAATTAAACCTTACATAAAGCATAAATAGGTTGTTACAAGAAATTAAGCTTTACAGAGATAGAGAAAAATGAATCTGATTGTAATGTCACATAAATAAAGCAACTCTCTCAGTACTAATACAGCCAGGTACATAACAATGAAACTCCTACAAAGCTGGCTCATGCTTACAGTATATGCAGCTATCCCAGGCTGTTACATAACACACTGATAAATCACCAACATGGCAGCATGAGTAATAAACTCATCAGCAACAGCTTCTTATTTACTGGGGGCTTTTATTCCCATCCCATAATTAAATTTTTATACCGTGTGTTTGTGTGGCTGCAGCGCTGAGCGATGGCTTAGCTGCATGGTCGCAGTCTACATTTACGGCCCAGTCGAGTCGAAAGCCCATCTCATTGCCGCTGCGGCGTTTTCATACTCCCATCAGTGTTACAGCCGCTGACATGGAGTGAGCCGGCGTGGATCGACACTCGAGCATCCTGCAGCCTGCGTCTTTGTCGGTGCATCATCTGTACTCAATGTTCCTCTCCGCAGCGCGACGTCCATCTCGTCCCCGTTCGCTGGTGTCAGTGTAGCGCAGGTCAGGGTGAGTCAGATCCAGATCTGTCTGTGTGTGCGCTAGTGCCAAAGACAACAGTATGAGGCGGTTTAGGGCGGCGGACGGGCTGGAGTGGAGATATCTGAGTCACGGGGGTGTTGGTGAGTTCTAGCCAGCGGCCTGAGAAGCAGCCAGTCATCCCGGCCTGAAGCCCCGGCAGACAATGACTGTCTGTCCGGTCAGACGAAGCTCTGCGGCCTGTTTGGCTGCCGCGCCGGAGCCCACTCCCCCTCGGAGGCTGTCATTCACAGCTAAGGCTTATCTCCCGCGCAAAACAGCCGATTAGCCTTGTTATAAGCTAATTGGCTGCTCTAGCTGTTGCTGAAAGCTCAAGGAAAATCCTGGGAACATGATAAAGCATTGAGATAAATGGATGTGGTGTAAATACACGCGTCTTAGGTAAGTGGTTGAAATTAATTGTCGGAGTTATGTGGCTCAGTGAGGGGCGGAGGAGGAGGAGGAGCGGGACGGGACAGAGAGAATGGTGAGGAATTAACTGAAAGCATAAGCTCCTACTGATTCACGGCCCAGAGGAAGAAAGGGAAAGATATCCTGCCGCAGGGGAAATCACTTTGGGAAGGCTTCTGGAATGGACTGCGAACTATAACACACCCAAGCAATTTTAGTTTCACCCAAAATACAGCAGCCTTGGGCACCAGAACTATGCCAACACAGGCCAAGATACGCACCCTCAATGTGAGCTGCATTCAAAAGTCTCTCTCTCTTTCACCCTCTACTGCTTTCCCTCGTTCGCTCTTTCACTCTGCCGCTCACAAGCTTTTTCTTTGGCTCTACTCTCTATCTTCCTCTGTCTCCTGACCTTTCTTTGGCACTTTTGCAACCGCAGCAGTTGTTTCATCATCTGGCTGTGATCTGGAGAGATCTCTATCAATTATTAATCAATTATGAAAAGGGACGACCTTGAGCGGCATTTGAGGTGCTACCATTCTAGTCTTGCATTAGTTAGCATTAGTTTGCATTAGCACACCTCGTTACTTTGTGCCTCACAAATCATTTTCAACAAGCTATAACTAGCCTGGATCATTTAGAAAACGTCAGCAAACTGTGTATGTGTGAGAGAGAAGGACAAAGAGACGAAAGGAGAGCTTGACACTATCGACCAGGCGATTTATCGCATTTGTCAGTGCAACATGCTTTTAGCCATTTCAAAGGGTTGCAGATCTGAATGGTGTGGCTAGATGGCTCACCCTTCCCGCTGGGCCGGAGTAGAGCGCTTCATGCCAAGCTGTGATAAAGACAAAGGTCGGCGGCCTGCAGGTCAGAGGTGGATTAAGAGCAGTGGCTGGTCAGGGTCGATCACCCAATGTGGCACAGCGGGAGAAGGAATCATACTGTACCTGCACTTTTCATCCGCTGCTTTAAAACAAGGCTGAAATATATGCGGCTTTGTCACACGCCACTGTATTTGGTGGGAACGGGTTTATAATGCATAAGATTCGACAGGTCTTGGGGTGTATCCGTTTCCCCGATAATCCGAGTAAATCCGAAAATAAATAAGACTAAAAGCCTACACAGAAATATGATGCCTGATTTGAAAGCAACTGAGTACAATAGCAGGAGCATAAGATGCTAAAAATGCATGCAAATTTTTCACAATGAGTTTCAAATGTATGAGTTTCCAGTTGGGGAGATAAAGTGAAAAACCTCTAAAGCTGCTGAACTTCTTAGAGACAGTAAAATACATTATACATTGCACCTTCGCCCCAAGGGCTGCGTATGCCATCATTTTGGGCAAAAGAGTAAAAAAAAAGAATCAAAAGTATGACAGACTAAACATAAAATGAACAAATCCACAGCCTTATTAGCCTTGCAACCAATTTTGGATTAAACAGCATTGAATTTTGCATTATATTTCCTCATTTAATCAATGCAGCTTGTATCATTTAATCAATGCAATCTGTTGTCTTGCAAGCCTCCCTTTCCCCAGCAACTCAATACATTCTAACACATGGAAGTAATGGCATTGCTAGGAAACAGGTGCAGAAACCCTCCCATATGACAAGTCTAGACCTGTATAGACCTGTTTTGCTTCCAAGAAAATCTATTGTCCAGCTTTTCCTACGGTATGAAAACATGTCCTGTTCCCCTGCTCCCCCGCCCTTTGGATTTGTGCACGGTGTTGTTCTCAACAGGTGTATTAGCTGGCCTCCAAAGCTGGACATGATATGTACTGCAAATTACCCATGGACCTGTGAAAAATCCTAAGGGCAGGACCACATTGGACACATCACTGTGTGAATAACAAAGACTCTTGCTGTAGGTGAGGTCTATTGACTCCACCGTGCAGCAGCTTATCTGCTTTCAGTACTATAGGGACCAAAATGCGAGTCTATGATATTCTAAGCATCTCTAGCTGAATGGCCAAAACAAAATTTGGGCTGCATATTTATGCGAGGGGCCTCGGGTCTTTACAGCGCTTTACTAGTGCTCCTCAGTGAATTGACAGTCCCATTATGATAAACAGTGCAGACACTGTGCTGCCGAAAATGGATGATGACTATAAAAGCCCAGAAGAATCGCTAGTCAACAAATGCTGTGCTCTGTGATTAAGGATGCATTTAATCTCTAGTGAGATTGATGTATCTTATTTATTAGCTTTTAAACAAGATTCATCTTCCCTGCTGTATTCAGGCCCATCTTAACATTTGGCTAATTAGAAGTGTGTTGGGGAATGGCAGGTGGTTGAACGGGGAGTTTGCTGCTGGATGATTCGTCACCTCCTGGTGTGACGCACCAGTAACGGATCACGTCGAATAAAGGGGATGCATAATGGCTGCTATTTCCCAGGCTGAATAAAACAAGTTATCTGGGCCACTCAGCTGTGTACTGCTTCTATGTGTGAGGGGTAGCGAGGGTCTATCTGACAGTCAAGGGGTGACGGCTCTGTATCCGGACTCATGGGAATCAGTCACAGTAATAATCAACAAGGAGAGGAGGGTTGTTTGCTGTGATGAACCTCTCACAACATGCCATAGAGCCAGTATGAGCTCCATGTATCTTGTTAATGAGAGTGGGGAGACAAGAGTTATGGAGATGAATCTCCCAGCCATCTCCCAGTATTAATGGATATAAAAAATAGCACTCCAAAAATGATTACCTTCCTGCACATGTGACCGCTGAGAATGGATGGGTAAAAACTACCATTGCGCAGATATAGAGATCATTTAGAGCCCACTCAAGGTTCCTATATGGTTCAATTTCCTCACTATTCTCTCCCGCTCTAGATCAAATTGTTTAAATGAACTTAACTATAATCTGTCATTTATTGCATTCACATTCTATTCTGAGCAAAAGAGCAGTCAATATACCAGTTGAATACCCGCTTATATTTATGCAACACGTGTCTATTGCTAGAATGAGTCAGTGTTATTAGGTTAAATGTTTAATCATTGATATCTGATGGAGGGGAATGTGTGCACGTCCTTACCACTGCATCAATTAGCTAGCGTGTTATTCACTCTGACAGATTGGCACACAAACACGGACACACACACACACTAGCACAAATGTCAACCCGTCAGACATGCAAGGTTTGTGTACCGTATTCTTTCACATGTGCAATAAAACACAGTTTCCCACTCCGTTTCCCATAGAGTCTGTTTCAACCCAAGGTGAATTAGGCAAGTCTGTTTCAACCCAAGGTGAATTATTTACCTCAGTAGTCTTCCAGCCACATCACAAAGCATACCTAATAAATGGGCTAGGTCCTGAGGGCGTTTATTCACTGCTCTGCCAGTGTAAGTGCTGAGGAAAATACCACCTTGTGAACTTCTGACCACTAAATGGATAACGAAAAGAAAGTTGCCAAAAAACACAGCATGTCAATTCATTTCACCGTCCTCTTGGCCATCTAAGACATATATACAATAAGTTAGGATTTGAAACAGAAAATGAAACAGAATTATTGGCTTTTGTTGAAGTTTTCTACATACAGAAAATGAATGGCAATTTAATATTTCACAGTTCATGCTGAATGCAACTGACGATGCCAAAATGCCAAAAGCTCAAATTCTGTGGACCACTTCCTTCAACAGAGATAAAGAGAAGAAAAGCTAGACTGTATCGTACATGAATGTGAAAACACACAAACAAAACCACCAAACCACCCACATACCTCCCTGCCTCTTTCCTCTTCCCACACACATACACACACACACACACACACACACACACACACACAGTGGGATCAGCTCAGCCACAGTGGGAGAGAGAGAGGAGCGACAGCAGAGTTTCTCCCTGATCTTCTCTGATGTGGTCCTGAGAGGCTCGAGCGAGGACAGCAGCTTAGCACACCAGCGCTGCCCTGCATTACAGCTCCACAGGCATGATGGGAAGGCCCAGGGGTGCCACGGCCCTACAGCTCCACGGGCATGACGGGAGAACCTCCTGGCCTGCAGCAGGGGGTTCTAGAGAAAGGTGGGACACTGCTATGTTTGGACATGACTTTGACAAAATGCCACCTGTCACACATTCACAGCTCAGGAACATGCCGACCATCTGTGATGTTAACTCCCCCTGACAGAGAGAGGGGAAGAGCGAGAGAGATGGCATATGAGAAAGAAAATAAGAAGATAGAAATGATACCAAGGAGGGCAAGGGTGTGGGGAGCGAGAGGAACAGGACATGCTGCTGCCTCCTCGACTCCAGGCCACTGCGGCCTCCTTACTGGAGAACATTATGGGATGTATTTTCCCTGAAAGCTTTGAGAGGAGACATGCCTGACAAAAATGACAGATGATAGATGACACCTTCAATCAGAACGCCTGCTTTGATCGTGTCATTAACGATGGGAGGGGGAAGCTGCTAATGGCTGGCTGAGCTTTCTGACATCCCGGTTAATTGTTAGCTCATTCAAGGTATTTTTCATCTGCTTCATCAGCGACTGGGAGTAACTGCCATCTATTTTGCACTAATTATAAGACAGAAAATAACTTTTAATACACTGCTTGTCACTAAACGCACAATGAAACACCAATTGAATCAAAATTAAGTTTGTCAGTATTTGCTGATTAGAAGTAAAAGTGACAAATAGATTAACGCTGCTTGTTGTTCCCATGCACAATACACAAGAGGTCACCAAATTCAAATACAACAGATATAATTACAATCATGATAACTTTTTCATTCATGATTAGCATTTTGTTCATGCTTTCAAGGGAGAATTTCTAATCTCAAAATATAAATTGAGATTCACTTCACAATAAAAGCTTGCTGCCAAACTCATCAATTCAACAGCTCTCTCATCTGCCTTGAAATAATAAAAAAAAACAAAAGACTGGAAATAATAAAAACTAGCCAGTAATGAGATTTTTCGATTAAATGAGAAGTTTTTACATTTTCAGATGGGAGAGACCCACAGGTGAGCAGTGTAAAAAAAAAGAAGAAGAAAGAAATCATCCAATCGTGGGCTGACTCCAAAACATTAATGAAAACCGTCACAGACCAGATACAATGCTCTGAATCAAATATTCTATCTGTCAGCATACATAACAAAGTCCTAAAATCTGAATGGAAAAATAGGGCAATCAATCACACAACTTGTGCTTTACACTGCCTTGAGCTGTGAAACAAAATGACAAAAGACTGAGTTGAGATGAGATCCATTTGAACCAAAACAGGGATTTATTAAAACATCATGTGCGTAGTCTTACGTGAAATCACTTCCATTGTTATACAGTGAGACATTATCAGCTCTTGCAGCAGAGGTGTAATCAGTGTAAAATGCAATCCCGACCGAAGCAAATGATGGAATGTCAAAGCTGTTTTCAGCTGTCTTCTGCTACAGGAGCTGTGAAATCCAACCAATGTATTATCATTCTGTGTGTTTTATCAGCCCCGTTTTAGAATTTATACAGGCGACCCTTTTAATCCTCCAACAGGGGAAATATATTGCAAAGATGGAGGATGACAAAAGGACAGTGAGAGGGAAGAGAGAGAGAGGGAGGCAAAAAAAAAATGGGAGGGAGGAAGGGAGGGAGAAATTTGGGATATTGCAAAAAACCCACTGCACCATCCCTGCCTTTCACATATTTAGAAACATGAGGTCTTACTGTTTATGATGAATATGCCCTCTTAACTGCTCCCACGGTGATTCAAGTCAAACCCTGAGCCATCTACAGAGACGCAACCGGGATTAATAAGCCATCACTTCCCGGCAACTGGCAGCGGGGTGACATGTGCAGCAAAATATTTGGGGAAAATGAGGTAGGGAGAAAATGGCTGTACTCAGGAAAACAGCAGTCGCACAGGGACAATGTGAACCACCATGGGCAGGTGCATTACTCACCGCAAGACAGCGTGTTTCCACTGGCGACATGAGGGAGTACAGCAGAGTGGAGCAGACAGAACGTGCAACAGGGAGGATTTCATTTTGCCTATTGGCGGTAGGGAACACATGGGAAAGGGAGATTTTCATTTTGCATGCTTGACTATGGAAAGATGGAAATGTTTCCCCTCTGGTATTCACTGATTACATTCTCCCTCTCTCTTGTTCTGGCTGGATCAGTCAGGCTGGAGTGGAGAGGCTCTGGTCCATCCTGTGTCCTCCCTCCAGGACGTCCCACAGCCTGCCTGACTGGAGCTCAGGTGGGAGGTTTTCCTCTCTCTGTCTCTTAGTGCAGTGGTTCTCAACGTGGGGTCCGGGGACCACCAGGGGTCCTTCAGGGGGTTCTAGGGGGTCCCCAGGAAATTGATGCATTATTAAACTTCACTATTATTTAATTTACAAGAAGTTAATAATTAGAGAATATAGAAGAATGACTATTTTGGTCATAGTTTCACTGTTATCTCTCTACCTAAAATACATATGGTCATGGAATTCTGGACAAACTCATATCTAGCAATAAAGATATTCTCAGATTTGGGGTTGAGAGACGGGTCCGTGCCCCTAATGTGTACTAAATTAGGGGTCCTTGATATGAAAAAGGTTGAGAATCACTGTCTTAGAGCGTTTGGTTTAAGCGTCTGAAAAGCTGTCATCATCAGGAAGGACGGCTCCAGCGTGTCCTCTCCCTGTCCTCTGCCTGGCCGGGCCCTCGGGGGCCAGAAGCACCTGTCCTTCAGAAGGACAGCGAGGCCTGTGCTTACCGCTGCTGTCAGGACAGCCGTCCTAGCTGCAAATCACAGGGCCTTGGGGGAGGAGAAGAGGTGAGTCGCGAGGACGAGGGAGGGGAATGCTGAGCGATGGGAGGATATAGTGGCAGATAGTAGTTTCATGCTGTAGGACCCGAGGCATAATGGTGCTTAGAATTTTTCCACAGCCAATCACTCCAATAGGGATTACATTAGGGTTTCGTAGTGATCCAAACTGGGGATTTGGCTCCTTTTTTAGTTACGTGGCTTTAGAAACAACAGGTGGGGATTCATGATGACATTCACTGTTAATTCTGGCACAGTGTATGCAATGTCTACTAAATCGAAATAGTTTGTTTATGGGAATAACTGATGACAATCTCCAACAATGATAATTTTTGGTTTTTAATACCTTTCAATGGGTGGGACAAGGGAAATCTATGCAAGACAGTTATTTGAGATTTATGTTGGTTGTGGAGTTTAAAGGCTCTGTCCACAAGTCCTGCACGCTGTGCTACCACGCTTTAAAATTGCCACTTATTAGCCACGCTTTGGTTCTGCTGTCGATAAGGATTTAATGCTTTTTGAAAGCAAATAAACCTTCAAATGGATGCCTGAATCAGTCTCATCTGTTGAGGACGGTAATCCTATAGTATAATGGAACTGCGTTGACCTGGCACTGCATAGAGCACACGGCTGCATAGAGCACACGGCTTTAGCCATGGCAACGCTCCATGGCTACCGCACTGCTAACATATGGAGGCAGTATAGGTGTAGGAGAAGAATGATTACTGGCTGACAACAGAGAGACATGTTGTCATGAATGTCAACATGAACAGGATGCATCTCTGGGTTTGTTGTTCCATTGCACGCATGTACTTATGCACTACGGGCCTCTAGACTATATCATGTTAAGTCTGCATGAATGTATTCAAGAACTGGGCTTGGCTGCACGGTGTATATGTGTGTGT
This sequence comes from Centroberyx gerrardi, assembly GCF_048128805.1. NCBI lineage: Eukaryota > Metazoa > Chordata > Actinopteri > Beryciformes > Berycidae > Centroberyx > Centroberyx gerrardi. The sequence goes on from NC_136003.1 coordinate 25,577,564, forward strand.
ACGTGTGTGCAAACGCAACTCAGGGAGAGAGAGAGAGTGAGAACAACACAACACTTTCATCTTGCCAAGTCTGACACCACTCTCTGCCAGTCTAGCAAGCTTTTCTCGCCTTATTTTTCTGCATACAGTATCTACTCTTACCTTTATGTTGTTTGTTTTTCTCCCACACTGCGCTCTTCTATATTTACACCTGCATAATTCTTGTTCTGGGGGTGGGGTGGGTACAATGCAGGTTTATTTTATTTGGCCTTTATTACCTTCAGTGTTTATAATGAGAGGGAGCTGTAGATTACTCTGTCATGAAAAAGAAAACCTAAACAAACTGTGGAATCCATTTCTTTTTTAATCTAGTTCAGATTTTCTCACTTTGCTTGGCTGTTCCTTTGTTGCTGCCTCCCACACATGCCTAACTCACACAAATACTGCATTGGCCTACTGTAGCACAGCAGGGGTTGTGCGAATAGAGCCCATATATCCCTTTGCCCAATGAAGGATAGACCATAGGGGTTTGAGTAATGGGCCGGCGCCACCTGTGCCCACCATGCCAGGGGGACGTGGACTGTAATGCTGATGAGCGTCTGAGGGCCAATGCGCCAGCCCCCTCCACCATTCCCCCTCTTCATATCTCCCTCCATCTTGAAAATGTTCCTCACTAGGACCTTCAGCTTGCCTCTCCCATTTCCCTCGTTTGAATAAAAACCGCCTGGACACCGCAAGAAAAACAGCATTTATGTGAAAGGCAGTCTTGGGTCTCATTTTCTGTGGAGAACTGCGTATGAGCACATTTAGTTGTAATGCTAATGTGTGCTTTCTCAGAATGTCTTTCAGTCTGTGGCTGGGAACACAGATATTTGTAAGGCAGAAATTAAAAAGGCTCCCTAATTGCAGTGTTAAGGGATGCATCAATTAGCATGCAGCGACTGCTACAACTGGCAGTTTCAGCAAAGAAAACACAAAAAAACCCTAATGCAACTCATCTTTTTTTCGTACATACACGGATGTAAATGCACACGCACACATGCACACACACACACACACACACACACAACAAACCAAGTTGGTGTTAATGACCAACAGAGTACAACAGCCAACCCCTGAAAGAATTACAACAACATGAATATGCAGCGGTAGGTGAAGACCCTTCTGTTTCACACTCCCTCGACCGCTGATTAGGCTCGACTGGTCTCATTTTTATTTAGTCTGTGGCTCAACAGAGACACCGCTCCACTGCTATTCTCTGTTCCGGGGTCATGTACCCACTGCAGTGTTATCAGTCAGGCTGACTCAACTTGCTGCACTTCTCACACTCATGCATTTTGCATGTATTTGGAATGGGAAGTCCAGAAAATGGTTTTGTGTTAGTCAAGCCGATGCAAACACTGTCCTCTCTAGTTTGCTGTGAGAGACAGAGAGACAGAGAGAGAGAGTGAGAGAGAGAGAGAGAGTGAGAGAGAGAGAGAGTGAGAGAGAGAGAGAAAGTGTAACAACATGCCCTTGATTCATAAACGATGGGAAAATGCTAAATATTCTCCAGCAAAATTGACCACATACTGTGCAGAACAGCTTCATACAAATCAACACTAAATGTGTGGCATTTCAGAGAGTTCTGTTGAATATATAACCGGAAATCTAGATTTAAGCTATGAAAATTATTCATATATGTTTAGATATTTATATATACAACAATATATTGGAGTGAGGTTACGCGAAGGTAAAGCTGTATTAGGTTGTGCTGTCAAGTATGCAGGATGAATTGCTGCGAATTGCTCCTTGTGTTTCCATTATTCATAAAGGTATTCACGTCTGAAGGAGAGGCACAAACAACGCTGAGACATTCAGTGTGTTAAATTATTGACAGAACCTCAAGATCTCAGAGAGGCTTCTCTCTTTGATATTGTTCAGGTTAAATCTGGCAAGCCGCTCTCTTCTTTGCTTCTTGATGCCCACTCCCTTTCCTGGCTGTTTACCTATTTCCTTTCGCCTTACAAAAACCCACCTTCATCCCCCCGCTCTCCTCTCTGCCTCCCCCAAGAATAAGACTGACTCCTATCCTCATGCTTGCAACACCACCGAATTTCTCTTGAGGCAAGGGATTAAAAGTTTCATGTCTATTGTAATCCCAAAGTGATAAAGTAGAAAGAGAATCACATTCTCAAGGATTCATGAAAGTGAGTCTAATCTAACGGTGTGCAATATTGACAAATGTAGACTTAGAACTTCCCCAATGTGGGCCACCTTCACATCAAAATACCTACTGTAATACAGCATATGGCATCATATTTCTGTTTTCTCTAGCTGCTACAGCTGATGCATCCAAGGAGTGAAGGTAGCATCCAATACTGAGCCACTGACATGCGGAAAAGTAATAAAATATGGATAAAGTCTGGGATCAATAGCATCCAGTTCAACACTACTGGCTTACCAAGGGGTCCACAAATGTCCCAGGGAATAGACCTGGGTCCCAGAGGCAGGAAATTGAAGTGTGTGTGTGTGTGTGTGTGTGTGTGTGTGTGTGTGTGGGAGAGAGAGAGAGAGATAGGCACCATGGTAGCACTGGTGTGTCCTGGCCGAAGCAGTATCAGTGGAACCAGGTTTCATCAAAGATGCACAACCTTAAAGGAGACTGTCTGGAGAATGTGCCTGCATCTGTCATCCGTGTTGATTCCACATTCAAAGCACAGTCCTGAGAGACTCAAGTGAGAACAAACTGCTTGGCGTTTTAAGTCTGTTTACTTTTTTGCCTCTGCTGTGGTCCTTTACTCTCAGCCCATTTCTAAACAGTTTTACTCAGAAAACTCTGATTTACAGCAACAGTTGCAGGCTGGGGAGATTACACACATGTACATGCACACACCTGGGAGCTGCCTTTTACAACCACAGCCTTGTACCGCTCAACACGGAGCAACTTCGCGGAAGCAGCTGGGGATTAACTGCTTTGCTCAAGGGCACAAAGGCAGCAGTAATTGAAAGGGGAGTGTGAGTGTATGGGGGTGGGCGCAATCTCATTTCTCTAACCTTGAGACTACTTCCCGATTTGGAGTTGGAAAATAAAACGGCTGCATAAAGACACTGCTATCTGTTTTCGACAGATAGCACCAGAAACCATAAAAATTCTGCCAGTAGGCATATTTCCTAGGTGAAATAGTAGCAGCATCGCATGCAGGAATCTGAAATAAAAGGAAGAATGAGAAGAAATGGCTGCTTCGCTTTGCCACGCACAGCTGAGTTGGCTGACACCAGCACCATTATGATCCAGAAGCGTTTGATCAAATCAGACATTGTCGCAATGCATGTCAGCGATGCGTATTATGGAACCAAGTGCGATATGGAGGATGCAACTAGGTGAGATTCAGACAGCATGCATAATATCCATCACATGGCTGAGTTTGTGTTTCAGGCCCAGGGCTTGGGAACTCGTGCCTTCCGATGCTGAGCAGCAGTCTGATCTGAACCTCGGAGAGCCTCAGAGCCGGGCTAATCCCTGTGGACCCCAAGCTACGCACCACCACATCACATAATGCCTGACCCAGAGAGGGGAAACTGCCCCGGAACAGGCATAATCGTCCAGACTAAAATGGTCATATGCCATGTGAGCACTAATAACCGCGGGGGATTGCAATGCCGCTAGAATCTCACAGTCACAACCTGAAAACAGAAATCTAGAAATCGTGTGGGATGTAATAATGTGGAAGGAAGTTTTTGGCCTGTGTTCAAGGTCTTAGAAAATGGAATATGACTTTTGCCAATGCCCGATGGTTGCCTGCGTATGTGCCTCTTAACTGTTGTGCAACTAAGTGCTTTCATACAATACTGTAGATGTTCACTGCAATGAGCCAAAAATGGCAAGAGAGAGGGTGTGAAGTTTTGACAGCCACAGGGGATCATATGAGTAAGAGATCTTGCGCTGCAGAAGTATGAGCTAGCAACACTTTCTTCACACTCTAATTGCATCTTAGGTGTGTTTGCGTGTGTGTGTGTGTATATGGCCCTGGGCTGATCGCTGTCCTGGCAGACGGGATAAGGGACACCAATGAGGAGAGCCAGAAAGAGCCAATATCACACGCTGAGAAGCACATATTAGTGTCAGTGCCGTGCCTGCTGCTGATTGATCTGCCAACCCAGCCCACCGGACGGAGCCAGATCTGTTCCCTGTCCCTGTGCTTTCCTTGAAGCAATAACAGGCTGTTTATGTGTAGGTGGCTGGAGCGCATGAGACAATGCTGTAAGTAGGTGTTTGTGTGCTTAGAAGGTCTGAATGCGAATATAGATTTTGAACGTGGGCGTAGCAGTATGCGTATCTGCAGTACGTATGTGGTTTATGTGTGTGCGTGTGTACGTGCACGTATGATTTATCCATGTGTGGGAGATGTGTTGACCGGTGAACGGAGAGACCTTAGGTCAAGCGGTATGTTTGTGCTTATCATACACTGAAATAGCAGCCTCTTTCTTCACTTATCTCTTGTATGAGGGCAGGAATGCTCACTTGAAAGCAACACAATATTTTATTTCCAATATTGTATACATACATGTGAAGGTGGTCAGTTGCAACTCATACATGTTTTTCGGAAGCTGCAGCAGAGAGACTGGAAACAGCTAATGGTATTCACAGAGGAGAACACCGTCCATTAGCTTTCTATTTCAAACACTAACCTTTTACGAGTCCTGTGGTTTATGCATGGACGTGACCTTATGAATACCAACCATGTATAATCTTTTCATCTGCATTCAAGGCCGGCTCTATACAGGGAGATTAAGGTGATTGTTCGCCGAGGCCCACAGCTTGCTGTCAAACAGCCGTCAGATGCTGGGCGCTCCTGCACTGGTGGCATATCAATGACCGGCGGTGTGACCATTCACAATAGGACACGGTGCTGTTAATGGTCTTTACTACTAGCCGGGAGCTGGACCTCATGAACACACCCATGTCATCCGTTTTGAGGAGGGAAATTGGATTGGGGCGCGGAGCATGGAGAGCAGAGGGCCGGCTCTGTTAATGAGATTGCCGTGGTCGGAGCTGCAGCTTCCACCCTGACTCAGTTGTTTATTTCAAGCCAGATCAATAGTTTATGGTCTGCTTTACAGAACGCCACAGAAAGGTCAATGACGAACGAGAGGAGGAGGGCCCTGCATTATTACTTACGTGTGCTTAAAACGCAATCGAGGCACAGCGGTAATTGAACGACCTTTGTGGAAGGCTTGATGGGGCCCTGTTCAAATAGGCCTCAGTCAATCTCCTCAGTGTGTTTTATGGTTAAAGGTTTGATGCGGAAAACAAGGGGGAGAGGGCGGCAACAGGTGGTGCAGATATCTCGGCTGCACAAAGCAGCGCGCTCCATGTAAGACTGCAAATAATTAGCCAAGCTACAGGCTGAAAATAAGTTGTGTAGCTGAAAATAAATCAATGAGATGTGTGCATGTTTCACTGTCTGGCAATCTGGAGGAAACCTTTGATGTACCTTCCCTTTCAACTCCAAAACATCTTCCATAAATATATTCCATAGAGAAGACCATGGCATGTTTATTCAATTAACCTTTGGAGAGATGAATCGCAAACCTACCTGCTCACAAATGCCATGCAGCAGTAGCCATGAGGTGAAAAAAGGGGGCATGTGATCAAAAGGCCGCCCATTCAAATCCCCAGCTAACAGGGTTGGGGTGAAATTTGAGGCTAGAGAGCCGTTAGTGCCAGCCTCCACGCCCAGCCCTACCTCTATTATCCCACAGCAGACATAGAAGGCTGTTAAACTTGGTATTTCAATATGTAGAGCTGAGTGTCTGTAGCAGGGCAAAGCTGAAAAGAACCAAGGGTGCTTAAATTAAGGTAAAAAAAAAAAAAAAGAATAACTGTAAATGCAGAGAAAAGGAAATTATTTAAGGTGAATGGAAACAGACAAATTGCTTAAACGGATTATAGGTAAACAGCACAGGGGATTTTGACAGTGGAAATTCAACAACAGAACAAAGGATTTGTTTCTTAATCTGTGAGCAACCCGGGTTCGCACCGCATTTATAGAAATTGTATCAACAAAGCAGAATGTCGCACTATTAAGAATACCTACCTTCACAGATAAAATGGCTCGCAGTGAAAAAATAATCCAAGCATTAATAACGCTTAATCTTACATAAAGTGCACACACACACACACACACACACACACAAACACACATAAACAAAGCCTCTAGAGGGAAACACTGTGAGCATAGTGCAGCATCGCTATGCAGTTAAGGGTCTTATGAGATTTCTCTGGGGATAGAGCTGATACATCATGGTGGCTAGGCAAAGAGGATAACCTTTTTTCATCCCCTGCTAAGAGAGTGTGATTAGGTGGTAATCTCCATCTCTGAGCATTGTTTAATTTATCATCGTAGGTGCAGGATCTAGTCCTCTGCGGAGCTCGGGCGAGTAGCGTGGAGACGTGTTATGTGTTGCACACGGAGAGGCTTAGCTGATAAGGTATCACTCGCATTATACTGTGGATGGTTGGAAAGTTTTACCTTAATTGGCCCTTGGCACTATGCTCCAGCTCTGGCATCCCCAGCTGTTAGACTGGGCCTAGCTGTGGGGGGGCTGAGAGTATATCAGACTCTGCGATGTAGAAGCAAGGCTGGAAGCAAAAATGGACCACCATAAACTACAGCGCGGATCTAATAGATTTATTGATTAGCGGGCTGTCTACTAGTTCCTGTTCTCACTGTGATAGATTCAGCACATGGGATCTGCTGCTGCAAGACGCTGGCCAGAATTATGGGACACATTTGTATTACCGAGCAGAACAAGCCATTGCCTTTGCTCTATAGCATACCATACCATGCTCTTTCTCTCTCTCTCTCTCTCTCTCTCTCACTCTCAACCCCCCTGACCCTCTTCCACACACACATACACACAAACACACACACACACACAAACACACACACACACACACACATACACACCCCTCTTTTTCTGCTGTTGGTGCTTTGCAGTTCAAAGGACCATCTGTACTGTTAAGCCTGTAATAACCAGCCTCTATCAGAACTGGATTTCTCACATTTACATACAGATTCTCCAAGACCTATGCATGCACACATGCAAATATGTACACACGCATACACACACACACACACACACACACACACACGCACACACACACAAATAACTCACTAGCTCTGTTTATACGCGTGTGTCCCACTCCCATCTCTTAATCTGGTTCTTACATCCTTTCTGGTCTTATAGCGACAGCACTCTAAATGCAACGATAATGAATAGGCCTCGGGGAGTCTTTGCTGACTTGCAGCAGCAGGCTAATGAGATTAGCAAAACCATTGAGGGCCGGTTAACGGCATGAGGCCCCCTATGAGGTGGAACAAGATGAGGAAGCAAGCAGGACTGGGGCATCGACATGGCTCTGATCTACCAAATTAAGCCTGACTATATCCAACATACTGTCCAAGCAACTGTACAACCAAAATCACTGGGACGCTGCTACTAAAGAAACATTATATGTCTTGATGAATTTGGGAGCAAAATTAGGGAGACTAACTGTACAGTGTTCCCATTACAGATGTATGCGTAGCAAGGAGAGGACGTTAACGGGCTGCTGCAGCAACTGTTCTTCATGCACTCATCCTCCTGGATTTACTGATGGTTGTCTATTGATCACATTACTTGGAGGTGCAGCAACAGCTTCAGGGCAAAGATTGCACAGTATCTGTCTTTCAGTTTCGTACTCGGACAATTTGCCTCTCCATCATCTGTGGATTTATCCATTCTTACGCAATGTTTAGACTGATGAAATGCCCGCAAATCACTCCGTTTTGGCTGTTCGCTACTGTACTCATCTCCTGACTGCAACAATGCTCACTTGTTTCTGCTATGTGCTGCTGCATGCTAAAGTCACGTGTCATGGAGCATGTAAATAGCGGCGAATGTACTGTATGCTGTGCACACGGTGGGTGTGACTGGTTATATTGTTACATGCGCACGGTATTCCAGATACTGGCTCAAATCCCAGCTAAGGTCTTCAAGATAGGCTGTTTAAAAGCACCTTTAATAACTGCCTCTTGACTATCCCTGTGTCCATTAGAGGGAGATGGAGGGAGAGAGGGAGGGATGGAGAGAGAGAGAAGGAAAAAGTAGCATCATCTGAATGAATAAACTGAACTTCTGCCTATATCTGTTCGGTCAATGAATTAGCTTGCAGAATGTGAACACCAACAGTAAACAGGATAACATGTTTACTAAGCATCGGTATCCATGGATAACATCAGGATAACCATATGGAATTCACATGAGCCAATGGATAAATGGAAAACTTGAGTATGCCGAATATGAAGGGAATATTAATTTGCATGTAAATGTAGCCGACGTGAATAGCGGGGGAATGTTAATGGGAGCACTTGATTTGATAGTACAGCAGGAGTTCTAAATTAAACAAAATTAGATTACAATAAATGCTTTAATATTGTTGGATTCTATGATTGTTAATCATGGAAACTAGAATCATGATGTACAATTCTACACAATTTAATTGGGCAGTCCTACCTAGACATAAAAAGGAACACCGATCTGACTTCCCATTATTACTGAGCTAACATAGCTTTTACAGTATTAACACCTCTGCACTACCTGTCCAACGCTTCACTGAACTTGGCCTCTAAATTCAACAAAAGTGGTAATATGTCTCTCTACTTGGATGAGTAGGATTTCTTCATAACATTATTAATGGATGTTGGCTTGAGGGCATGGTTCTGATTAAGTACTTCATTTGCCTGATGGTGGGCTGCTGCTCCTTGTCCTGTTCCTGTCGGAGGGCTCAGAAAGAGAGAAGCGGGCTGACAGAAGGAGCAGTACAGCCTGCCAGTACAGCTCCAGGGCCGGCTAATCCCAAACTAATGAAAGTCATCCATTTTGATCAAGTCTTGGACACACAACACTGACCACTGACCATGAGCTCATGAAGAACTAATAAAAAAATCCAAGTGTATGTCATTTTATACGCTGCATTTGACAGGAGGGAGGGAGTGCTTTTATGCTTGGTTGAGTGCTGTATTGTAAGAACTATAATCAGTTGGTCTCTGATCCAGACAGGAATGATGGGACACTGATTGAGAAGGAGTTTTAAACTCCATTCTTATGGCTGACACGTCAGGAGGGCAACAAATCCTCCACATCAGCACAAACACAGACACACACTCAGGTACACACTCGCACAGACACCAGTGATACACCGACACGCATGCACAACCCACATAGGCGAACACACACATCATATTTATCTGCCATTCCTCATTTCTCCTTGAGTCACTCAATGACTGAGGCTGCAGTAAAAAGAGCATAAAGAATACAAATGAAATGCCAAAAACAAAGTTTCAAACACAGTCTGAGTTTTTGTTTTACCGCAGAGAAAACATCTGCCGTGGTTCAGGCGTGACAGGGGAGCGCACAAGGATGTGCGGGCACACAAATCCCCAAACCCATACCCACCCACACAAAAAGACAGATATGGGAGAGATCAGACACAGAGGCAGTACACTCCTCAGGGGCAGTAGCACCGCACTGTAACAGAGACAGTGCTTTTTGATATGGAGGGGCTCCAGCTATGCCTTGCCACAAGGCCCCGAATAACCTATTTAGACATATCATCCATGCTGTTATATTATTATGGCTACATGCCATTAGCCACACACTATATTATCCTGCAAAAGCTGAAGGAGATCCCATATTATCTATATGTATTTAATACCATTGTTATCATTGCATTAACAGCAATGCGTTAACACGGGTTGAAATGGTGATTTCATAATTGCTTTGCACTGTTAATTTGCTCATTTGCATCTGTGATGAACAAGACAGCCATAACATTCAGCTGTAACAGAATGTAACAACTTAATATGCTGTGCAGTGTTGTTACTATTTTATTTGCAGCCTTATAACGCAGCAGCAGGAGTACTGCACATTAAATACCCTCCTAAAAGGTCATAAACCAAAGCAATATGTTTCAGCTTTAGCATGTAGCAGTGCATTACACTTTTAGATTGTACCTTGATGTTTAGATAGGGATATTGGCTATTAAAGGCAACATGTTAGGGGATGAAACTACAACAGGAGATACTGTAGTGTTTAAGGAAGTTGAGCTATCTGAGAGCGAAGGCTAAGCTGCTAGCAAACACACGTGAGAAGAACGTGGACTTACAGAGGTGAAGTTGTGGGCGCCGCAGAGCTCTCCTCGGTACTTGCACGAGAGGAGCATGTCGTCCAGTTGGTGGCCGAGTCTGTCCATAAACTCCAGGTTGGTTCCCTCAAAGTTCCTGGGTGGCAGGAAGAGCCGGAAGTCTGACAGCTTCCTGAACCAGGCCCGACGGTCCTCCTGAAGCAAGTCCAGAATCATGGGCCTCACAGTCCGGTTGGCCAGCAGGAGGCCCAGCCAGTGGCCGGCAAAATACAGGTCGCTCTTGGTGAGCTTGTAGAGGCGGATAGGGTTGTTGTTACAGATAGTGACGGCAGGGAAGGCCAGCTCCTTGGCCCACTCAGTGTGGACCCGCGTGTGTGTGGGGAAGGAAAGCCAGTGGAGCAGGCGGTTGGAGGACCAGGACAAGAGCAGCCCCAGGGAGGTGCAGAGGGCCAGCAGCCAGAAAGCCCTGCGACCCGCGGAGCCACCGGGGACGCACACATGCCTCAGGCCGTGCAGGCGTGTCCTTGACAACAGGGTGGAGGTGATCTGGGCCAGGCCCGGCTTTGCAGGATGTCGCCGACGGCCCCTCCTGATTACAGCCGGGGATCCCCGCCGGAGACAGCGCCCCTCCAGGGCCATGGCTGCCCACAGCGCTCCTACAGCCGCGGGAAAGGCTTCATTTCCCAGCCAGGCCTCAGGGGCTGGGGCCCACATGTAGCTCCAGGGCAACGATAAATCCACTGCTGTAATCCACACCTGGATACGTGCTTCGCCTTACCAATGTTACAAGCACATGCACTCCTTATTAATTCCAAATATACTGTATGCACAAGCACACCCACTCAAAACTGTCTGATGTCAAGTCTCCTCTTCCAGTGGTGTGGGAGCCCTGATTAACTCAGATGCAGCTACTTGTTGGTCATCTCTCACTGTTCTGTCTGTTTGGCTACCTTGACCTGAGATTGCTCTAATCATCCAACTCAGCAGAGTTTTCAGAAAAAAAAAAAAAAAAAATCAGCCATGCAAATGTGCTCCGAGCGAGGTGGCTTCTACATGAGTGACTCTAGCATCCACCACGGTTAGTGTGACAGTGAACAAGAGAGGATGAGACAGAGAGAGCGAGAGCGAGAGCAAGAGGAAGAGGGAGGGGAGGAGAGGAGATAGGGAGGGAGGGAGGGAGGGAGGGAGGGAAGGAGGACTGAGGATAGAATACAAAATACCACGGGCTAAGCAGAGAAGAAGAAGAAAAAAATGAAAGAAGGGAAGGTAATTAAAAAAAATGTGATGACAGCGATGGGAATTGGCCGATGTGGCGTGCGTGGTGCAGTCTTGTCAGAGGAGAGCTTGTCTTGCGCCGGCGTTTTCCCCTTCTACTGAGTCAAATGTCTGTTTGGACTTCACCGGCATCCAGCGGCATTCACCACAGGCCACCATAACGTCCGGAGACAGTGATCACTTCCACGTTAAGTGTGAGCTTTAATTGGATTCGCTACAGTCTCCCACGCTCAGTTCATTTGTGTCACACTTTGTGGTCTCACTTTTCATGTCTTGGCTTCTTCTTTGACGTCACTCTTGTTCTGCTCCTTCTCTTCTCTTGTCCTTTCTCCCCTCTCCCCCCGCTTGGCTTTAACCAGTGTTGTTAGGTCCTGCGGGTAACCACAGGGAAGCCTCATCTTGTGGCAGAGCAGCAGGCGCGCTTCTCGCTGCCACGGCCGCAGCCACAGCCGGAAACATGCTAACGCACCCTTTCACATGGAGAAGGGAGCACTCATGCGCATACACGGACACACACTCGCAGTGGTTTCCTGCAGGGGGAAACCAGACCAGAGCTAATCTGTTCTGTCACGCTCTGATCTCAGGATCTCTCCCCCTCTCTGTCTCTTCCTCTTATTCTCTCTTCTGCTCTCTCTTCTCCTTCTCCCTCCTCCCCTAGTCTGTTTCTTCGCTCCTGAAAGACAGCATTTCTAATCTCAATATTCCTCTCATGTCTCCTCTCCTCCTTCTAAAAATACTCTCTCCAAATCAAATCCATCAACTTGCCCTCGCGCTCCTCCTCCTGCTCTTCTCTCTCGTGTCAGTCAAGCCCCGTAAGCTCCACCTCCTTTCGGGCTCTCCCTCCTCCTCCTCCTCCTCCTGCTTTCTTCTTCTTTCTTCCACACACTCCCTCTCTCCTCTTCGCTCCGTCAAGGAAGGGCTCTCTGTGCGCTTTCCTCCCTCTGCGTCCTCTTAAAGCTTCATCCGGCTCGCTCTTACTCTATCCCTGCTCCGAATGACTTCTCCCCTCCCCTGTTCCCCTCAGTGATCTATCTCTTTCCCCCCTCCCTCCCCTCGCTGTCCTTCGCGACGCACTCCTCTGCTTTGCCCCCGGTCTTCAGGCAGCTTGTCCTCCCGGTGCACCTCTTCTTCTTCTCCTCCTCCTCCTCCTGCGCCGCAGCTCTGTCCACACAGCCGGTGAGCCAGTCACTGATGAGAGCGCCCGTCTCTCTCTCAGTACTAACTCTCCCCGTCCTTTCGCCCCCCTCTGTTTGTCTGATGCTGCTGCTGCTGCTGCCACGGCACACCGCTACAGTGGAACGAGAGAGTGCTGTGTGTGTGTGTGTGTGTGTATGCGTGGAAGAGAGGTTTTAGTGTGTGAAGGCATGTGTGTGTGTGTGTGTGTGGTTGTCTAAGGGTGGCAAATGATATTCGATGCAGGGATTCGATGTGAACTGATGCCCCTGGTGAGTGTGTTCATGTGTGCATGTGTGTGTGTGTGTGTGTGTGTGTGTGTGTGTGTGTGTGAGAGAGAGAGAGAGAGATTGTGTGTATGCTGTACTGTTGCTTTTGAAGTCTTTGAACATCTGTCTCCTTTTATTAAAGATGTGCAAAATCACCCAAACGCAATATATATGAATTACGTTAAAGTAAACAAGCATGGAAAAGCAGAAGGATTACAGTAACGAAAACATGAAAAGAAAAAAAAAAAACAAGAAAGAAGTGCCGGCTTATCTAACACGTTAACTACAATTGTTTGTAATTTATTTTCCGTAAAACTTGGATCCTAGCCTAAGTAGATGGCAACAAACAGCATTTTAATCTTTTAGCTTGTCGTCAGTGGCCATGGGTAAAATTTGCATAAGCAATGATAGCTCAAACACCCACACACCAACACCTTGTAAGTCTCTGTAGGGGCTTTATTCTTTTACCTTATACATCATTTACACCTGCTGCACTCTAACACTTTTCCGTGTTTTAGTGGAGATTGATTAACAGAAGATACAATATCTGTAAAGAGCAGCAGATTGCTCCACGCTCACTCTGAAAACTGCCAATGCCGCATCTGTCGAGTAAAAATCATCAATATAAGTAAACAGAGAGCTCGGCTATACTCTGGCACTGTAGACGGAGATTTGAGCCAACACCGCATATGTTCTCTTGTTCGCTCACAATGCTGCAATGTATAAGCTTATAAAATTCAAAGTTTCACTCATTTGCATCTATAATATGGGAGAGTATTCACCACCGTTCCTCAATTCCTCCAATTACAGAGCTGAGCCTTTTCTCCCTCTGTGATGCAGAGGGGTATTTTTTTATTTCATTTCCTTCATTTTCATTTTATTTTCTCTAATTCTTTCCTTAATTGATCTCCCCTAAGCTGCTCTCAGTTCCAGCAGGCGGGGGCAGAGAAAACGGAAATCCAAACCCTGAATAGAGCTCCTTTTTTAATTTTTTTTTTTTAGAGGAGTCTACCCCCTCAATGCCCTGTGTGACAGATCTGAATCATTATCACAACAAGAGACAATAACTGCGGTTGTGTGTCATGAGTCACCAAGGCTAAGCATGTTATCAGCGCATCAGGCGGTTTTGTAACAACACAGGAAGAGAGGAATGTCTAATTTGCTGCAAGATCAACTCGGTGTGCGGGCTTGACATTATTTTGTCTGGCATGCTCCCTGCTTTGAGTTTTTGCTGGATGTTCTGCAACACCGCCGCTCCCCGACAGCTCCATGTGATTTCATCTTTAGATATGTGATGAAAAAGCATTTTTTAACTTGGGAGCTATATCCAGATCGGGCCCACACATGAGCCTAAAGAAACCTTTCACACTGTCAGGAGAAATTAATGTACAAAACCCAGTACGCCATGCTCACGCACGCATACACACACACAAACACGCGCATACACACCGACTGTAGAAACACGCACAGGGAAATGCGTCCTTTCCCAAACAGCTACACCAGGGCTGTGAAAAACGCTGCAAGAGTAAAACACATCCATGTATAATGCATGCCAACACAAACCAACCACAGTATAGAAATGTCAAGGGCATGCACATACACACATTTCCTCCAACACCTACTGTATGCTACAGTGCTCACATACACACACACACACACACACAAACACACACACACATCTACACCTACAGCCACACACACAGCCTACAGCCAGAATCAGAGGCAGCCTTCCAGAGCCTGGATCCACAGGCTGAATAATTAGCCTGGAGCCATTAAGAGGGTTTCTCAGTCCAGCTACGCAGTCAGTGTAAAGAACAGCTCAAAGGCTCAACATATCCAATTTGCAATTCTAAAACATCAGGGAAATCACTGATTAATTCGGGATATAGCCAACCCGAACATCAGATACAATTACACAGCTTTCTTTGGTTTCAACGACACGGCGTGCATTTCCCACAAAAATATTCCTGCATTCTTTCATCAACAACATTGTCAGAGATCAATGGACACATAGGAGCCAAGAGCCTGGAAATACAAACTACAATTAAACATTCATAGATTCATGGTAATGAGGCCTAGAATGGTTCAGAGAATGCAGGATGAAAACCACTCAACAACCGGCACAACACTGCCTCTCCAAAGCTCCACGCTCAAATCCGGCGGTAGGCGACAGTCGCTGCGTTCTGCGCGAGTTGTAGATGAGTCATAAGGATATAAGGCTTCGCACTGGCACGCTCCCCGCGAGAACTGGCGAGGCTGTGACACGGACAGTAGATGAGAGATGAGGAAGGTGCGTAAAAACAGTGTATCTTGTGGCGGGCCGCCATCCATCAAAACCCCAGACTGAATTAAGTTGACAGCAATAGCAGGCAAAGCAATCAATGGCTTTTCTCTACTTTATGAGTTTTCTAATCTGAACGCACTCACACTTGTCGGAAGAGTCGAAAAAATGGCTCCACTGTGGGTAGATTAAACTTCCCCCGTCCCGCCAAACACATCGGTTTTTAAATGAAAAGACATAAATAAATCCCTGGGTAGCCAGTGGTTAGGTCAATAGATTGATAGTCTCTTCGTAGCTTCTCACTTCATCGTCATTATAGCTGTTAGTTGTTGTCAGCGACCGCGGAATAATCTAGAATAATCTAGGCCTGTCTGTCAAATCTGCACCACTGTCTGATGTTAAGATGTTGCACGGCGGCGCTCATTAAATATGAAGAAAATCCCAGCTCCTGTTCCACAATCAGTAATACTTCCACTTATGTTCATCATTGTCATGTAAAACGGAGTGTAGCGGGCTGGTGTGCCGCTGATATGCAATAATGTACAGTATGTCTCCAGAACACAATGCTGCTGCGTTCGCCATCGTTGTTTCATATTGTGCTATTGATCTCACCCTTCACTGTTCTGATGGGAGACAAGCTGCTGGGTTTGTATGAACACAAACCTTCTCTTTTAAAATAGCTGACTCTGGTAGCTATTTTACGCTGGTAGTGCAATGGTCCTGCTAAATGTTCTTGCCCTATAGCAAAACCTGTGCTGATCTCAGTTTGATGGTACTTTTATGGTTAGAGCTGTACTAGGCATGATTTTTATGTATAAAAAAAAACAAAAACAAAAAAAAAACACCTATCTTATCAGCCTAAATTGCAAAGTGGGGCTGCAAAAGAGAAGAATGTCCCATCCGCCCTAATTGAGATGCTGTAGATTCACCCTAGTTTCCCAAATGAAGTTCTAGTGTCAGGTCCAGACACTTCTCCACCCACAAGAAGTGACAAATCGAAACTTCAGAGCAAAATACAAACTGTCTCCTAAACAGCAGTGAGCTGCGCTCTGTCCAGACTCACCAACGTTAGATCTCATCCCTCTCTCATCCCTTTGGTATCCTTTGGTATAAAGGCTGGTAAACAAGATCATGCTGGGGGCGGTTTACTGACATCACCTTCTGGGATTTCTGGTTATTGAAGTTCAAATTTTTCAGTTATCTATTGCTGCCATTTGGAGCTGACAGTGCAAAGTCGCCTAGTGCAGCTTTAAAAAGGAGAAAACACTGCAACTACTACATGAAGTTCTAACATACAGTATATCAAATGTCACAGCAGGTTGCACTGTGCACACTTTTCCATCATAAAGTGTTCAATACTCTTTGGCACATATGCAGCACACGGGAAACCACTGTGGAGCTCATTCTACCTGTGGACGGCAGCGCTGCCAATGCTGCCTGGGTAGGAGGTGAAATGACTGGAAAGTGATAAACAAGCCTCTGCTAAGGGAGTGTGGACATTTAGCTGTGATGAAAATGCTCAGCTGTGCTGTAATTTAGCCTCCGGCAGGAGTAGGAGAATCCCTCAATAAGGGAGGATGAGACCACAGGGGGATCGGTGGAGCTGGCATAAGCACTCGATTGCATTCCTTTTTTTTAATAACACAAGGTAAATGGAGATTAACACCAGATTGCTACTGTGGCTGACCGTAGCAGCTCGCTAAACACAAACTGACTTGCAGGGTTGGGGTCAAGTTTCAATTAAATTAGATTAAATTAGATTAAATTTTGATCATCCCTGTGAGCATGTGGGGTCACTGGAGCAGCAGAGAGGGTATAGACAGGAATTTAAACAAATACAGAGTATTAAGGATAATACAACAAAAAAGTAACAACAAGAAAACATATTGAGAATACTACAACAGATAAAGTATCTTTGTTGGTTTCAATTCCCACCAATTCAGGAAGTGTTTTTATCTCTCCTTAAAATCCCCCCAATAATTGATTATAATTTTCTTTAACAATGTGCACGTATCCTATCTTGAGTGAAATAATTGAGAATGAGTAGTCTATTGCCAACCAATCGATAGCAGATTCACTTCATTTTGAATGAATGGAAGTGAATGGACTCCAACTCCTGGCTTGGACAGTTGTCCTGGTCTGCAGAGTCATCATGAAGAGAGCGGAGGTGACTCATCAGCTCTGTGAGCGGAGTCAGGCTGGCCGGCAGGACGGCTGTCGAGAGACAGAGTGTGGCTGCTGGCCACAGGAGGCGCTGGTACTGCTGCTTTACCTCAGCCTGCCTGACATGTGGTGCTTGAGCGTCACTTGGGTAGGAATCCAAAAGGACTGGAATCCCCAATCCAGTTGAATCCTGATCTTGTACACTGCCAGTCAAACGTTTGGACACACCACATTTTTCTTTATTTTTACTATTTTCCACATTTTAGAACAATAGTAAAGACATCAAAACTATAAAATAACACAAATGGAATTATGCAGTGACCAAAAAAAGTGTTAAACAAATCAAAACTATCTTATACTTTGGATTCTTTAAAGTAGCTGCCCTTTGCCTTGATGGAAAGGCAAAGGCTTTGGAAAGAAATACATAGGAAACAACTTCAAGCATTTAAGCATAAGCCTTTAGATCAAAATGGCTTCAAGATAATGCAAAACATTGTACATTCAATCAGGTGTGTCCAACCTTTTGACTGGTAGTGTAGTTTTTATGAATATAATGTAAAGCAAAGATCAAGCAAAAACTGCAATAAATATATTTGGAAGCCATATCTGAAACAAACAACCAAATCACACATCAGGGGATCATTCAGGACCAATGTTTCCTCCAAGCTGATTGGTTTGGTGACCTGCGTCAAATAATTTATTACAGTCACCAAATAATATCTTGTCTAATAGTATCTCATCATTGCTCCACTTGTCCCCAGAATTGTTGTTGATAAAAATGGGGTTGGAAGTTTTGCTGCCAAATGTAGATGAATGTAATGTAATGCGGGGACTTTGCCGTGCCTCAGGTTTTGTGAACTGAGGCCCTGAAGAGAAGTCAACTCAGTATTGAGCCACTGTCTCTCTTTTGAGGGCAAAAGGAGCAGGAAAAGCCATTTTCTACAGTGAGATATGTTCATAGGATTGTTTTTGAACTCTTGCTTCACTCCAATTTAACCAGCTAGGTCGACTAAGCGGATGTTCACGCTATTCCGCTTTTTTCAGACTGCCATTTTGTGAAGCAACCAATAACAACAAAGAGGAGGCGGGGCTGCAGCTGACAACAACCAAAATGAAAATGGAGAAAGTAGCGGTAGAAAAGCAGGAAGAAACCGTTGGGTGGAAACACCGGTGGTGTTGCTGAGCTTCTGCCAAGTGTTTGAGAGCCGGACTTAAATATTATTTGCCGATGGTGGCAGCTACTGCAGCTAGTTGTTATGGAAACAAAGCGCACGTTGTACATCCTGCTTTTCATTATCAGCACAAAGTGTGGCTGAGGCAGCGAAAGCTACACAACAGTGTGAACAAACCCTACAAATTAATTCTTATGTACAGCAACGGCCTGGTGAGTGGGTTGAGGGTCGCATGAATCCTCCCCTTGACCTGACAGACTGGTGTGTGTGTGTGTATGTGTGTGTGTGTGTGTGTGTGTCTGAACACACTGAAGTAGGGGGCAAATGTGCGCTAATGTACATGTTTTTGTTATAGCGATGACCCGAAAATTGGTCCGTTGTTTATCCAGCCAGACTCCAATGATCCCAACCCTATGATTATGAAATCAGCTCTGGTTAAACTAATAATCTTCCCCAGCTGACACTACCTAAACACTCACCGACAGTTTGGCAGCATCCCAGCCACACTCACACTCACATCCCACACACACACACACCCCTGCCCTTTACAGCTCCCCTCGGCCATCCACTCACTTTGGAAACCCCCGTCACGATTCGGCCGGCACGCCGACCTTTTAAAACCAGCGGCGCACAATCTATGTGTTGCATGGGAAAGAGAGAGAGACCTGAGAGCAACACTCTCAGCGGTTTGAAGACAAAACAAGACACTGTCCCAACACAATCTAATTTAGTAGCTTTGAGTCGGTGCATAAGCAGTGAGGCGGAGGCACTGAGAGACATAAAGCACAGGCAAGTGGACATTTTTTGAGTTAAAAGAAAGGCGAAAATTGTTTATGGAAATTAAATTGAAGTGTAGTGTCTGCTGGGAAATATTCAATTGAACTACTTTCATTGTTATTTATTTTGTGTAGGTGGAACTGACATGCTTACATAGAAGTTTATTCAGCTTCGTCTGTGATTTAAAAAGAAAAACTGTTGTTTTCGGATAAGTTAAACATGACTCACCAAACAGCATTTCAATGTGTGTCAAGAAATTGTATTACTTATTGTTAAGTGTTTTGAAATCAAGTGGATTCCCAACAATTAAAGTCACACTGCAAATGAAGCTGTATGAAAGTCAGATTTTTTGTGCTCCCAGATGAATTTCATAAATCACGTCACTCGATCCCATCTCATGGATCAGTCAACATCTGTCCATCCATCCATCCATCCATCCATCCATCCATCCATCCATCCGTCCGTCATGCTTGATATTCAGACACTGATTTGGAGGAAATTTAGGGAAATGATGCATCTTGCCACTGGCATTTTCAAAATTACCCTGAGAGTTATCGCACTGGAATCTCTCCCAGTGCGTTTGTTTTCTCTTTGGTTTTACTGAAGAGGAGAAACATGTTGGAAGTGATTTTACCATTGGCCTTTCACTCCTTCCATCTGCCATTGCCAGAAACTCTGTAAAGCTTTGGCTCCGTTTGCTCTGTAAGAACAGCACCCTCCTCCTGTTCTGTGCCTTGAAACAATCCAGCAGATTTCCAGACAAATCCGACCCGGTGGCATGTGCGCAGAGTAGAGGCTGGTAGAGGTTCCTGATCTTCTATGTGATGGTCTTGTTTGTTTTACGGTAATTTTACTAATGTCTCAAATTGATGTGGTAATGATTTATTGATGTTAAAATGTTACACATAGCACCTTTAAACTAAGTGAACAAAGAGAAAAGACTCTTTCATTCATGTCATCCTCTCTTTTAGAAGGGGACTCAGATCTTTTTGGGTCCACTTAAGCTCTTACAGCCGCTGTAATGCACTGGTGACCTGTACAGGGTGCTTCCTTGCCATCCACCCAATGCATGCTGGGATAGGCTCCAGCCCCCTGTGACCCTGAGAGGGGTTAAGCGAGTAGAGGAAATTAATAAGGCCCATTAATAAATTTGGTCAGGGTAATCATGAGCTGAATGACGGGGCAAAACATTGGTATATAACCTAATGTGGGACAGCACAGTAATGTTCGATAATTGAAATGTGCTTTTCAATGTGCCTCCTTCAAGCTATTCAGCACAAAAAATGTATTTCATTATATGATTATCATATTTTATGCAGTGATTTCATAGCAATGTATTTAAATGATTCATTGCCATCACCCACTTGGCAATTTTATTTTTAGTAACGCAGCTTCCTCAAATTAACCCCAGTGCAAATCAAAGTGCAAATCAAAAGCTGAATAGTGAACTGTAGCTGCAGTCAGACCAGCTCCACTGTTGACAAAAGGCAAAACACACAGGAATTCTGAAATCATGTCAAGTCAGTGCCATGATGTGGAACTATAACAAGCAGGCATGGCAGGTTATGAAAACAAACACAATTGTCTCTGAAAAATAACTTATTCCCTAAAACATAATATTCTCAAATCAGGCAGAACTGTCAAAATCACACAATGCTTTATTTTTTTTCATTGCTTATTTCAAGTTCCTTGCAATTAGCTGTATTCATAAACTCAAGGCTGCAGCATGTGGACTCCCAACAGCATATTGAAGGCTTACTGAGTGTATTAGTTTGATTCTCTGTTTATCAGCTAAATGGTGGTGCAAGCTAAATGGTTAGCAGAGCAGTGCTCATGTGAAACATCACTCTAGATTACATTGTGAGGATCTAATTCATGCTTCCCATCTGAAGATTATCAGGCCGTTTTGTGGCCCCAAAAAACTTATAGCTAAGGATGTAGTGGAGGGTAAACCCACCTAAACTCCCTTTACCTACCTCCCTTTTTAACTGACATGAAGCTTTATGATGTAAATTCATAGTATACATCGTACTAACTAGTATCAGACTGATAAGTTATATTAAGATAGGCTATTTTAAGGAAATAAAAAATGTTTTTCCTCAAAATATAACAGATTTTTGTTTGTTTATGTTTGCCTTTTGGTGATCAGCAACCCGAGGTAATAGTTTACCCACCTATTTGATTTACCACTACATTACAAATGACGGCTCATCCTCTTTCCTTTGTCGTTTCTCTCATTTCAGCACTTATCCCAAGGTTTCCACGGTAACAGCAGCTGCAGCCGGAGGACCACCAGGAATGGGTGTGACTGCACCGGGGCTGATGAGAAACCTTCACCGTCCGGCCGAGGCTCTACGATCCATATTTGACTTTGTCTTTACAATCAAAACCAATTAGATTTAAAGTGGACCTGTCCCAATTTACTTTCAAAATAATTTAAAAAAAGACAGGAAAAAGAAAATCTCCGTGAGGGAATAGAAAGCTCAGAGCTGAGACTGCCACAACAGTTCCAGCTAATGACGCCATTAGTGCTTCAGAGCGGCACAATCAATCAGAGAAGTGATTAGCATGAGCTTGTACAGAGAGTCGGGCCATTAGTCAGAGGGAGCTGTGCGTAACCTTCGAGACTCCAGTCAGCCAAAGTGCTCACATGTGTGCTCTAAGCATGGCTGAGTGTCGGTGGGTGTTGTGTGTGTTCATTCGTGCTCATCCCACTTGCCTTCTTGAGCGTCCAAGGCCCAGGAGAGCAACACACAAGGGTAATGTTACACAAGGATCCACATCCAGACTCAACATTCAGACTAAGAGTGGCTACGGTAAGCTATACAGGTACATAGGTAGAAAAAATGGCTTTGCATCAAATATCTAATTATTTGACCAATTAACTTGCAGCCAAAAGCTCAGGAATAAATGCTTAAAATGACATACCCAAAATGAATTCAGAATAGCTCCACAACTATAAGGCCTATATGCATGGTTCTAGTCTCCTTCGATAGGTAAGAAGCTAGGGAACATGGATCCATCGTCAGTAAACCTATAACTATTACCATTCCAGAGTAAATAGCGATGGAACAAAGGACAAATTACTATTTTCATCTTTGCCTAATATATAATCCTAATTTGAAAGGCAACAACATCATTATAACCAAGGTCCCATGGACAATGATGCATCTGAAGGTCTTCTCTAACTCATTTACTACAACAATGACAACAATTGATGACAATACAACAAACAACAACAATTACACAGAGGTTGTAGTGGAGATGTACCCAGGCGGTCTCAGTGGAAAACAATGTGATTTTGCTGTCTCCACCTGCATGTGGATGAGGGATGGGCTAGTTAAGAGTACGTACGGTTGAATATATTTACTTTCTACATGTGTAAGTGGTGAAAAGACATCAGAGGATATTATTTATTTTGCTTTCAGGCAGAATAGGGGAATGCGCTGCACACTGAGCCGACACTGAGCCAGGCCAGACGAGGGTGCTGAGGTGTAGGAAGTGAGAGAACGTAGGGGGAAAGTCATGAACTTGGTGTTACAGTGGAGCAGTTGAATTTCATCTGCATTTATTTTTCTCTTCCATTTTCAGTCCGACATGTCCGTTCGAGCAAGTCACAAAATGAATCAATAATATATTTGGCAACAAGCTGTAACCTCTGAGAATAAAAAAAAAAAATCTTGATTTGAGGTCAGTTGTCCGAAGGGAACAGTTTTAGGCTGATGTAGCAGATCTGTCTGACATTTTTACATTCAAGGGTAAACATAAGTGAACACAGAGTGAGTCAAATGGGAAATTAATACATTTCAGAATATGCATAGGGGTCATAAAACATTGATCACTTCATTATTAATACAATTTTAATGATGCCGGAATTCTAAGACTTTGTCAGCGAGAGAATACATCAAATATGCCAAAGTCATTTTTCTATTTGATGTATTTGCAGGCTTCAGCCATTTATATTTCTAGGACCAATCCACTTTCAGAGCCACAGGTGCATGCATGGGGAGTCAAAGAGAGAGGGAGAGAGAGGCAGACAGAAAGATGAGAGAGAATGAGAGAATGTAAATAGCTCAGATGAGGTGACACGCTATCTCACTCCACTTCAACACAAGGGCACATGTAGAGTGTGTCTGAGCACAAAAATCAAGAGGAACACAGTTCCTCCTCACAGAGATGCAAACACAGTTGGAGAAAAACACTTGTCTGAGCACTTGACAGAGGAACGCATTTGAAGGGACGCTCTAAAAGCTCACTTGACAGGGAAAAACAGTTAGTTTTTCACTCATCTGTCATGTTCTCTATCATTTTCCACCTAGATCAATGTTTAATTATGTGTCATTAGATCACATTAGATTAGATTCTAAAACTGTATTCGCACGGGACTTGTATTAACCTCATGAAATCAATGGATTACACCCCCAACCTGTCACATTCACACAGGATAATGAAATGTAATTAAATCAGCGGTGCCCTGGATACAGTCATATAATAGTGAGATTTTACAATTTAACACTTCCTGATTTAGCAAAGTAAAACTTTTAAGTTTGCCCTAAAAATGCATCCAAAACCTTCCTCTATAGCTTCCACCAATGTCTTCATTTTTCATGACAGGAGGAAGATAGAAATCACACGTCTAGAAGAAGAAAAATAAATTGTGTGAGAGTTTGATTTGCACGGGATTTGTATTATCAAGGGATTTCTGTCTGTACCAAAAAACGGTGCTGTAGGTAATTTCTCCCGGAGTTTTTACTTTACAAATTACAGACATTACAGAGACGTAATGTCAGTCCTGTGCGATTAGGACTCAGGTCACACTACCTTCTGCCGCTCACAGGACGCCATTAAGTTTGAATTTCACTCACAAACATCCATGTCAATCCGCAGCCATTGCCCCCACATTGTGAATTTATCAGTACCTATTTTCAGCAGGGAAATAACCTCCTTTCTCTTTTCAGACCATAGGTTTATTAACTGGCAGCGCGTTGCCAGAAAAGAAGCACAGCAGCAGCAATGTGCCTGCCATTAGAATTGATTGCTGTAAACTGTCAACACCAGTTCTGCATCAACTAAACTCAGCTCAACAAGCGTGCCCTTCTCTAGGGCTTCAGCAACCTTGAACTTCAACAGAAAATTACTTTAGAAAAAATATGTGAATTAAAGTTAAACAGAGATAATGGATAAACAGAGATGCAATGAAGGAATGAATTAAAATGTGAGCAAAACCAGCATAGAAAAACACTGTTGGGGTTGGAAAACAAATAAATATGACACAAAGTTTAGATTAATTTCTCCTTGAACCCCAAACAGCTTCCTGATTTAAGGTAACAGCAATTTGGCACCATCAATATTCTCTATTCTCATTAGACTAAAACATTTATCCCCCACAACATCTGTCTGGCAACCCTCACTACAGTTGGAGAAACTTGCAGCTTCCAAATCTCGAGGCTGGGCGGCAGCGATAGCATACATCATCAAATCTCCACGCACTCGATGATGAGTGGGCGCTGCTGAGGGAGAAGGAGGAAGGAGGAGATGGACGAAAGGAGGGAAAAGTGGAAGCCACTCAGTAGGAGGCTTGTGTCCAGCTGTTTCCCACAGGAAAGTGTTGACCCTTTTGGGAATCCGCTTTTAGAGGGGTACGGGAAGAAGATTGCCCTGGCACGGCACTGTAAGCACTGCCATGAATTAAAGATGAGCTCAAATTATTCTTCTGGCTTGAACTGACTGGAACAGATTTCCAATTTGCATTTTATTTGAAAGCCCATAACCGTCACATCCCTTCATTGGCAGGATCATACGTTTATGGCACACGTCTGGTCAGGTTTCAAGGCTACTCCGGACCTGACCTAGCGCCATTTCTACAGCAACAATCGAATGTGCTACTCGCCGCAACAGGTTCATTATTTCTTAGTATGCGCTAATGCCTCATCAAGGAACATGATGAGCTTTTAAATTGGGGGCTGGTTAGGGGTGTGTGTAAGAATACTGATGTGAAAGCAAATACGAAAGATTCACATGGGTCCAACAAATTTGATAAAATGAGGATTCCTGCTGCAGAGTGGAATGAACAGTCGCTGTCTAATGTGCTTACCAAACATCACGTCCATTAGAGCCGCAGAGGGGTTTCTCCAGCTAAATCATCTTTGAGCAATATCACCTTGATCTAGCGACAAAGTCCCTGTACCTACACTTGCATTTACGGCGCATATATTCCACTGCTGTTTTGGTGACAAGCAGAAGTCTCTCTGTGGCGATAAATCTTTCCACCAACATGAGGTGTATCCTTGGCAACAAGGTCAAGATGACACCCGCAATAACAGACAGAGCATTAATACTGACCACACACACACACAAATATTAACACATGAACACACGAGACTCCTACGACAAATGAAAAAAAACCTCTCTGATGTGTGCTTTTTGGATGAGTGGCGGTGTGTAAACGCCGGTCATTATCTCCTCAGAGCGTATAAAGAGATAGAGCAGGCTGCTGATGAAAACAGCGCAGTGCTCTCAGATAACCACTCATGTATCACATCCCTCAATCTACAGACAGAGAGAGGGGATTGCGCGAAGCGTGTGAGGAATATTCATGCTGTGTGTACGATTCCTCCGTCATTTTGTTGCCCCAGCGCCCTTCTCCCTGTTGGCCACACATGTTGCCTTGTCCCCTCTGGGTGTAGTATAAACAGTAAAGGTCAGACGTGTTGGCGCAGGGCCGAGCCGTAATGAGACTCGCTGAAGGTTACCTGCATTAGATCCGACACCATCGCGTTTTACCCCTCCAGAGACATGAAGGTATGTTGTAAATAGGAACGGTAAATCTGTGGCTGTGAAGGAAAATGCGAACCGTCTGTCGTTGTTCGCCCTCCATTCCTAGTGACCTTCTAACCAAAACCTTTGTGATCAGCAATCTATCATTACACCATGGCCCGGGCGAATGCTTGATTCTGATTGGCCGGATTGTTGATTAATTTCAGATAGCCGCGTAGCTCTGATGCAGAAGTCTTATCACCGTTGGAAATTAATGAGCTGTCTAGGTGCAGGCGTTTCATTGAGGATCTCAACATCAAACACCATGTGAACTTGAAGGGCTGCAGTTAAATCCACGAATGTAAAAAAAAAATACAGTTTTGTGTTTAGAGGTACAGCATTTATTGCGTTTGCGATACAAAGCATTAAAGCAAGAAGAATTGCAGGCGTCATCTGGTGCAAGTGAAGTGGCAGGTGGCTGAGCAATTGTCAAGAAAGCTTCAAATTACAGAGGGGCTGTCATGTAAAATGTCAGCTCTGACTGAAGCTCAAATGGCATTTCATTCCAGAAGAAAATTAACTAAGCACTGCTTTGTATGTATGGACTGTATGTAATATGTATCACTATACATATTACCGCTATTGATATAAATGAACATAATCAATTAAATGTTTTCATGATTAAGCGATTACTTCATACTCAAGGAATTTAGTTTTTTGTTTTGCTCGTTCATTCATCCATATATTTACTTCTTTGCTTATTGTTTTGCTTTACCTACATTTCTAGGCCACAAATAGGAGACAATTGCAACAAAAAACATAGGGATCTCTGTATCAGGAAAGGGATTAATATTAGAAGAGCTAGGGAGTCTCGTCGTTTGAAAAATACATGTGCAAAAGTCCCAGAGAAAAAAGTGTTTATCTCCCTCCACCCAACACAGGGGAGAAGATGGGGGATGTCTGGTACTCCTTAGAGCCAATGGGAGTCAATACCCATGATGATGACATGATGCTCTCTGAAGAGGGTTTACAGAAACCACTGCATCAACAGCACTGCCATCCAGAAGCAGGCTAACGGGGCGCTGGAAGACAGAGAGATCATGTCCTGTGGATGATCCAGAACGATGGAGCAATACGCTACGATCTGGAAAAATTAACTCCACAGGCCTTCAAATACCAGAGGCGTCTCATCAGCAGCAAAACAACAGAGATCTGACATGGAGTTTAGAGACAGCTGTTTCAGCCATTGTTCATTTAATGGCAGGGTGCAAATCAGCTTGAACAGAAATGACAAATAGCTCTGCAGGTTGGTAACCTGATTATTTTCTCTTGAACAAATACACTGGTGATATCTCTGCAGGGGGATATTAACTGAGTGGCTAAATGTAATAGGCCTTAACGGAAATAAATGTAGCATTAACCTTGTGGCTGACATGCTCTTCATGATCAGTTACATCTGAAATGTTGCTCTGTGACCTTGTAACCTGGTATAATAGTTTAAATAACTGAATTAATGGAAAATAGTTTCTGTTCCTTATTTTACGAAACAGAATAGCAAGCTATATTTTGTTCGGGCCTCATTCGGGGCTGTTTTAGTTTACCGAGGTGCTAGAACTTTTGGTGAATAACAAAATTTACAGAATAACCATTTTTAGTACCTGTAGTATTATCATAAAAGCTATTTTTCCATCCAAATGTGAGGTGAATTTTAAACAAACTTTGAATAGGAAAGTGTTGCAAACTTTGTTGCAAAAAAAATAAAATGCAAATGGAAATGGAATGCCTGTGTTTCCTGTTTCCATCAGCTGGGTTGAAGTGAATAAATTGGCTTCCTGAATGGAGAAGTAGGTCAGAAAACCAATCCATGAGAAAAATGAGTCTTTCAAGAATTGATTAGTATCGGGCAAGTTGTTATTGTTCTTTGGTGTCAGCTAATGTTGACCATATTTCATGCTGTCTTAAGATGAAAATCAAAAAATATTCTTACGCGCCATATCGCCATGATGGACTCCTCATACATGGGAGTGACACTGTGTGTTGAATTTTTATATTTATCAAATGCATTTCCATCACTATTGAGGAAATGATATAAAAGATTACAGTTTCCATTCAGATGTTCTATCTCGACACATATTAATTCACATAAAAATATTTGGATGAAAATGCAGCTGTTACACTCAAAGGTCTTTACTCTAATTACTAGCACGTTACTGATGCTAACAGAGCTCGCCACTAGTGCCTCGTTCCTGACTGCATCACTGTCATGTCAGCGGTAACAGTGAACAATCGGGTGTAATATTGCTTAACTGTGCCATTGCAAATGCATCAAGAGCCTGTACAGTTGAAAGACTGTAGCAGTGTTATCAGGTTTCTCATTCATCTGTAACATTCTCTGACCCACCTCGACTGTTGGTTAATGCATAGGGTGCATTGTGAGATATATAAATTAAAGCCACATTACCCTCCACTTCTGACTAGATGAATGACTGTTTGAAATTCCACTGACAGACATTCTTGCCAGTATAATCCATTACTGGCACTATAGTGGTGTGGGTTTTCTTCTGAGAAATGTCGTCTTTTTTTTTTTTGCTTGTTTATTCAGGGAATGACTTGTTATTGTCAGCAGGTTGCCTGATAAGTAACGTTTGAGATCAAGGAGCACGGCAGAGAAATTATACATTGCCCTGGAATTGATTGCTCTAATCACTTATCTGTGCATATTGTTTACAATGGAGACACTGTCAGGTTTGGCTACAATTGGTGCTGACGTATCATTAAGTGAATTCATCAATAAGTGACCTTGATAGTGTCCAAGTCATAACAATGTACTCACTGCACTATAAACCCTTACAATGGGAAATGACAAGGGGGACAAGGGGGACTATTTTTTAGGAGGGGGCATGGTGATACTGTGCTAAATTAGATGCATCGGGGTGGGGGGGCCCAGTGTCACAGCAGGGTGCTTGGAATTGGAATGGCATAACATCAAAAACGAGATGTCATGAAGGAAATGACCAAGGAACTGGAAAAAAACATAAGACACACTTCAAAGAGTCTCTGGCAGGTTCTCCTCTGCCCAACAGACCCCATGTAAAACACCCGCCCCTTAAATTCAATTTGACTACTACACAGTGGGATCCAGTTCAACATTTTGCCAAAGAAGATTTCCTTCTGTTTGCAAGTCTGAATTCACTATAATTTTTCCCATGCTCATTCCGGCTGTAGTAATTACAGTAGGAAAATTAGTCGGGAGCCAGAAACAAAACACAACACCAGGATGAAATGTGTGAAACCATGCATGGCGCCAGTGCACGCATGAGTGGAAATAAACTCGGGCTTTCAGTTAATCACTCTCACTCATGTGCTCTCTGCCGGCATGCTGGGGCCTTGCAGAGTGCGAGTGTGGGTGTGTTTGTTCAGACCCTAAGGGGTCCTCGCCAACTTCACCAACACACACACAGAGCACAAGAAAACAGCCCCCCGAAAATCTAAACAGTGACTGCGATCAGAGCAAAGAAGGCACACAAAATACCACTTTTATTGCTTTTACTACCTCATGAATTCTTTATCATGATGTTTTCTGTGTTCTATTTCAAACCACACTCATCCTCAATTCTGCTGCACTTTCCGCATCCACTCTGGTCGATCATGGACCATCAAAATAGAAAAAGGAGTGCACAACAAGCAGAAATTATCCTCTGAAAATCCTCTTATTTTAATGATTTGTCACCATTATGACCTTCTACTCTACTGTATACACATGAAACATTTTCTAATGACCCAAAATATCGGTTTATAAATTCCCAGTCAACAATCATGCAAATCACATGATAAGAACATAACTCCTTCAAATACATGTAATAAATAAATGTAAACAAAATCCGGGAACAGTCAATGTGCACTGATGAGGAATTAAGAAATGTGGCGTTGACGATGATAATGATCAATTTTTGGTATTTTTATTATGTATTTTCTCTATGCTATATAATACACTGCAAGTAAACTGGCTCTGTGCGAGTGATATAATCTAAGAATCCGAGCGTTAAGACTGAGTGATTTTACCTGTTTCCCTCCAAGATGACGGACTACTTTGAAGACGACATTCACAGTTGCAAAAGCTTTTCTCACCCATAAGATAGCTCTGTGCTGAGATGTCTGTTTCAATAAATGTCACGGCATTGAGAAAGGAGGGTGGCGGATAATCATCTCGCTTCGAACAAATTACCCAAAATGGACCCTTCTCTTACATTGTGCCTCAGTTTGCTTTCACCTTTGTGTTCTTGTAAGCTGGCCCGGGATGAAAACAAGGCTTATTTTACTGTACCGCAAAGTAGCTTCTCCCTGACGCTTTATTGAAACTTTTTATTAGGGAACACTACAGCATATTTCTAAATATAATATTACATTCGCTGTATAATTGAAATGATTACTCTGCAGCTGCAGAAAGACGGTGACCTGGGGATCGGGAGGGACATTCATGTATTGCAAAGTGAGCTCAGCAAGAAAGCAAAACTTTGTTCAAAAGTGAGAGATGTATGCTCTTTCAACTTCAAAGGAGAGGATTTCTTTTTTTCAACTATACCTAACTTGATTTGCTCTAATTATATTTGTTAAAGTTTCCCGAGAGATGATCCCTGTCCTCAAAAACTTTCGGGCTGACTATCAACTTCTAAATCACCCGGCATAAAGTCATGCGACTGCATGCCAAAAATAATCCAAAGAGCATAATGTGAGTGTTTTTAAAAGCATCTCAGTAAATTCAGCATGAATTATTGCCAGCTCTGACACAATAAAACTGTTGAGTCTGACTGAAATGTTGATCCCTGGAGTCAGTATTTCCTATTGCAATTTCAAGTTTGAATGCAGGCTTGGGAAGGGAGCTTTGACTAATCAAATAACCACCGACAGCACCGCACAGCCTTCAACCTATCATGAGACATGTTCTTTTGTTCACACTCCATCCCACTATTCCCTATAGCCCCTATAGTATAGTATATAATGATCTCTAAAGGCCACATGGACACACATCAGTCTATGTGCATCAAGCAAAATTATCCTGTAATTCACACGAATCTCATTCACCGTACCTAATTCACATTCAAGCTTCTTATTCTTGTTTTCATATACTGTTACATATCTCTTACCCCTCATTCTGCAGAACAGAGAATAGTATACGACTACAGTATAATAGCTACGCACAACTAAAGAAGCCTTATCTAATGATCACGACGCGAGTTTCAATGCGAGTTTCATATCGCTGAAAAAGTCAATCTCCTTCCTCTGAGGTAGCGGGCGGTAATCTTCTCTTTCATCTCCTGAAAGCTGTTGTCTCGTCCCTGTTAGGGTGTCGGCGGCGTCTGACCCAGACCTTCTCTCTCTTCCCTGGGAGAAAACACAACATCCATCTTAGATCGCATCTTTTCCCCCCCCTTCAGATCTGATGTCACCTTTCATCTCCCGAGACGTCGGATGCTAAGATGTCTTCGGTGTACTTTTAGCGGAGGGAGCGCCCTGTAATGTAGGGCAGTGGATGAAAGGCAGTCCATCCAAATGAGCGGGCCTGTAAGCCACTGCGGCACACACTGGTCCTCATTAACGCAGCTTTTGTTGGCCTCCACTTCTCATTAGCGCCCTGCCTCATAATAGGCTGGGCTCCGAGGAAAATACAGTTTTTGACGCAATGACTTTATATGCATATAACCCTGCATGATTTTCTAAGAATAGGTGATTTCACCTACAAGGGGCAACTTGAACCTGATTGGATGTGATTGGTGGAGACGGGCTTAAAATCTAGACTTTTCCCCACACAGACCCTATTTGAATTATTTATTTTGCTGCACATGGACCCATTATGCATGTCGAACAGAGACAGTTGAAGTGTAATGAGCGCCCAGAGCCTGGTGATCTGTTACAGAGGCTGGACAATAAAAGGCCAGCGCAGTGTAGAATTTAAATGCAGACAACAACAACAACATAATATCCACCTGTTGGCCTGGGGTTCACGTTCCTGTCTGTTTTGCAAATGGTAATCTGAAAATAGAGTTCATTTCCTGCTTTCAAAGGGATGCGTCCACTCTGATGACATCCACACCTGTTGGAAGAGGACATGACAGTTTGTATGACTCATTGAGAGCCATTGTGTAGTATCAGAGGAGTAGATGTGTGTGTGTGTGTGTGTGGGGGGTGGGGTGGGGGTGGGGGTGGGGGGTGGACGACATAAAGGGGGCATGAGCTCTTTAGAAGCACTGTTGTCACATTGTTTCAAAACAGATGGTTTCCCACTAAAATCTAAACACTGGATCTTGAATTTACTTTAGAGCAAGCTAGAGCCATCTGTGTGTGTGTGTGTGTGTATGTGTGTGTGTGTGTGTGTCTGTAAGCAAGCTGCAGTTTTCCTGGTATGATGATGTGGATGTCTGAGCAGTGCAGGAGTCACAGCAGTCACAGGAACTGGGTTTGCCAATTTGTTCGGTCAAATAATTTCTTTGACACGGCTGCGTCACCTGGTAAACTAAGCTGATAGCTATGGTGAGCTACGGTGGAGTGTGTGTGTGTGTGTGGTGGAGGTAGTGGGGGCGTGGGATCTGACAGGTCTAATGTGAGTGAAGATGCACCCAGAGATGCAGTGAGTGACTGGTTTGTAAGCAGGTTATAGCTGAGTTGACAGTTAGTCACATACTGTCACACAGCAGCACAACAGTCTTCTGATTTGTGGGATGTGATATTGTTTTTAGGCAAACAACAGCAGTATACTAGGTCCGTATACTAGTTTGTTAGCATGGGCCCTATATGTTATGCTCATAAAGCATCAGTGAATTATTTCAGCTTATTTCAGCAGCTGGATGAGGCAGTACAGCCAGGAACCACAGGTCAGATCTTTGACTGGCTCACAGTTATCACAAATGTGAGACTGATCTATGTTTCCCAAAGGAAAGAAATTCATTAAAATATATGTCTTACATTGAAAGTAGGAGGTCACAGTCACAAGTGGAAATACTGTGGAAAATGTATTTTGACAAAGAAAAAAAGATCAGGGTTTAGCAATGGCTTACTGTATTTGACATTGAGCAATAATTCTCCTCACTCTCTCTCATCGCTGTATACTTTTTCCGTTTAAATGTATATCTTTTGTTTAAATCTGAAATAAATCACAAATCAGAGTTGCATTTACAGTAGGCTACAACCATGCCCATAGTATGTCAGTGTGATTTGCTGCCCCCTAAGTTGAACTGAACCCTACACCCTTATGTAGCTTAACCTATCCAGAGCTAATGTACCTCTGTTCAGTGGGATCTACCTCACCTGAAATAATGCCTCTGGCTGCATTGATATTCACTCATGGTTATGTTACTTTCCATGCTAAAGGGAGAGGTCTTGGGTGCTCAGCTGTAATTATAAGGAGTGATTAAGGTCTTATTATGGTAAAACCACGTGGGAAGTTCACATATAGTACCATCAAAGCTACTGAATCACTGCTCTACTTAAGGCTGCTCACAAAGCATAATAATCCCCCTATTAAAGGGAGGATTTGTGTGTCCATTATAAAGACCACAGCTCCACTGGTAGTGGAGAGCCGGAGAAAGAAAAGATGGAACAGAGAATTTTCCATTACAGGGCCAAATAAATCACTTCATCAAAACAGAGTGAAAGTGAAGCCAAGGTTAGGAG
This sequence comes from Centroberyx gerrardi, assembly GCF_048128805.1. Taxonomy (NCBI): domain Eukaryota; kingdom Metazoa; phylum Chordata; class Actinopteri; order Beryciformes; family Berycidae; genus Centroberyx; species Centroberyx gerrardi. The sequence goes on from NC_136003.1 coordinate 25,611,248, forward strand.
AGATGTCTCCAGAAGTGCAGAGTGCCCTTGGATCAACTTAGTAACCAACTTCTAACCTGGAGAAGAGCATATTTCTCTCACAGGGCTTGTGTGCCAGACCAGTGGCTCCTCAAGGGTTTTAAGTGGAAACTGATGTAAGCTGCAGAAATACAGATGTCTGTTAAGTGCCCCGAGAAACGTTTTTTCTGACCAAACTGCCCCGGGGAAAAACACGGCCTGCAGTAACAGGGGATCCATCACCACAAAAGTGACAATAGTGCAGGGAGCCCCAAAAGAACAGGAGACAGCACACTGTATCACACTGTATCTCACTGTACTGACACACACACACACACACACACACACACACACACACACACCTACACACACACACACACACACACACACACACATACACACACACACACACACACACCCTTGTCAGCCGACAGAATATGTAGCCTAAGCTTGCTTGCATTTCAACTCGGTCCTGTGAGATTAAAAGTGGGGGGGAAATGTTTTAGTCATCCAAGTAAGGTGGCCTCATTTTCTATGGTTGCGCAGCACAGAGTGCTGAGTTTCATAAGCAGTGGGCCTACCGCTTTGATCTCATCATAGCAGGCAAAGAGCTGAGCCTCTGCATTTAATAACCTTTTTTTAATGAAAAAAAGAGAAGAAGAAGAAAGAAATTTGATTTGTGCCAGTTACCTCCAAAGGGGAACTCAATTGATTTTAGAAAATACAGTCCTTGGTTACACTTACAAGTGTGAGAAGAGAGTATACAGGGGAAGGGAAAAGGGTGAAGTTTGGAGAGCTACAGTACAACAAGCTCTACCATGTGGAAACTGTAGCTTCACAGAAAGGAAAGAAAAATGGCAATATAATATCCAATGTTTCCCCTATATGTATTCTACTGTGGCGGGCTGCCACGGTAAGATCATGACACACCATGCTAAAAATATTTTCAAAATAATTTTACGAAATGGTCTCACTTGGTAGCTAGGCTGCTGTGCACTGAGGACTGTTTTAGGCACCACTGCTGAAAATGTGCAAGATTTTATTTTTTTTAATCAAATGTAGCCTATTTCTGCCGAGACGCACCTTCAGTGACAAATAGCAACACAGACACACTGCTGCCTATAGTTTTTTTATAGTCATTCGGTCATAGTAGCTGTTGCCTATAGTGTTTCTATAATCATTCAGTCATTCCGTATAGTAACTGCTGCCTATAGTGTTTCTGTAATCATTCAGTAATTTCTATAGTAACTGCTGCCTGTAGCGTTTCTATAATCTTTCAGTCATTTTCAATAGTGCTGCCTATAGTGTTTCTCCCTTGGACCATGCAGACAACGTCGCAGTTAGACAAAATTGTAGGGAAACACTGAACATACAGAGGAAAAAAACATTCTGCTAGGCCTGGAAAGTGTCACATGCAGGTTTGTGTGTATGTGGACATTAAACCGGTGGTACCTAGATGCGTTGATGTGTTTATAAAAAGAGGATCGGTCACTTAAGACTCCATAGAGTCTTTGAAACTAATAGGATTATACACACTTTATCCAACATGGGATAGAAGACTCAGAAGAACAAGATTATAAAGGCTGATCATTTATTGAAAAGAGTTAAAGCTAGCGGAAAGGGAGCAGAGATTAAACTGAGAATTGGCTAAGAGGACCTCGATGGGCAGGGTTAAACGATCGGAGGCCTTGTTCAGACTGACTGACGCAAGCCTAAGTCACCATGCTGAAATAGGCTTTCACAGAAAAAAAGGGGAATGGGGGGAGAGACAAAGAGACAGAGAGAGAGAGAGAGAGAGAGAGAGAGAGAATTTGAATTTGTGACAGAAAATGATCAAGGAGAGAATCTCTTCCACCTAACCAATGAAATAGCTGGTTACCATTAACACCAGTTTTTTAGAGAGGTATAAAATTATTATTTTTGATACTAAAGCGAGAGCAACTCTCCTCTGTGGAATAAAAGACTGATTAGTGTTCTAACTCAATGGGCCTGATGGAATGAGAGCTTTTTAAATCAATACTGTGACAAAGACGAGACAGAGAGAGCAAAGAGCAAGAGAGAGAGCGAGAGAGAGAGAGCGAGAGAGAGAGAGCAAGACAGAGAGAGAGCGAGAGAGATAGAGAGCAAGACAGAGAGAGAGCGAGAGAGAGAGATAGAGAGCAAGACAGAGAGAGAGCGAGAGAGAGAGAGAGAGCAAGACAGAGAGAGAGCGAGAGAGAGAGAGCAAGAGAGAGAGAGAGAGATAGAGAGCAAGACAGAGAGAGCAAGAGAGAGAGAGAGAGAGCTTATTGGGAGACTTGAAAGAAATGGTGAATAAATTCAATATTATCAACATTTACTGTGTTTAATAGTTTTATGGCGAGTGACATGCTGCAGGTGTTATTTTGAACCAGAGGGAGGAAAGTAAGAGTCCCCAGGATACCGAGCCATATGCTCCTGCGATCTGCTGCAGTTGGTCTGCATCCCAAATCTAAAGCCTAGGTCACACTACACGAATTGAATGATTCTAAGCCCAATTTGAATCTGGGCTAGTTCCAATTTCCATTGGAAGAAAAAATTGCTTGTATTAAATGCCAATTGATCAATCCAAATGCAATTAAAAATTAAGTGAAAGAATTCTTCAGCAATATTATCCTTGTAATAATGTCAAAATGTAAATTTGTAATGTAAATGTAAACTGTAGCTTCTCTACCAGCAGAGCAAGAAATGATAGAACACCTAGTTTGTAATTATATTTCCAGTGAACTGTTCTGGATGAATGGGTAAATGTTTTTGAATGACAGAATCGGGTAATGTGTGATCCCTCATCTTTATGTGTGACGCCTATCTTTCTCCCATCATCGAGTGTGAACAGCTTCCCAACGAGCGTTTAGTCTGAACTACATGACATGAACAGTCTTGTAGGCTGACCTAGGCTTAAAGGCCCTGACACACCAAACCGACATCAAAGAACCAGCGGCGACGAAAGCCGACTGTTGCGTCGCCTCACGTCGCCTGCGTCTGGTCCAAAAAGTTGCACTTGAACACACCGTAAAGACTACAGCCAACGGCCAACTAGCACGTACGTTCTGCGCCTGCGTGAGGGGAAATAACTCTCCATACCTTATGTCTGATAAGAAGTTGCAAATGGCACTGGCGTTGTCAGCCCTTGGTCTTTTGGTTGTGGAAGAAGAAAGGAAGAGGCGGAGGTGAAAAATAAGGAGAAACCGCATTAAATGGCTGAAATCATGAATACTCCAGCGACAGGCTCAAGGGGCTTTCCCGAACCTGTGTCGAGAGCTGGAGATAAATGAAACCTCCGATTTTAAAAATTTCGCTCGGCTCTTTCCTGTTCAGTTCCACATGTTGAAGGAATTTATCAGTCCAATCATCCAGAGGCAAAACACAAACTACCAATCAGAGTGATCTCTCTCACCGACGGGCTCCGCCGCCGATTCAACATGCTCAATCGGCCGAAAAGACGCCGACAGGGTCCGACTAGTGCCGACGGTGCGGGACACACCGCAAAAACTAGGGAAACAGACGCTTACCGACGGCCCGACATTGGCCGACGGCCGACTGTCGGCCTGGTGTGTCAGGGCCTTAAATTGTGAAAAATCTGATCTGCTTCTCTAACCTTTATATAATAAGAACATATTACATTATACTGGTTATAAAAGGCAGTACTGTTCTGTTATTTCCCCTCTTCTCCACCTTTATCCAACTTTGTGCCCAAGCCTCAGCTTTGCTTGCGCCATTCAGAGCTTTTTAGATTCTGTGTTATAATCTTGCCAGACAAAATGCACAATGCCAGAAAAAATAAATTCAGTGAATTAAATGAAACTATTTTAATGGGAAATAGTACCTTGCTTTGGGCTTTCAATACATGATACAATAACACTGGGCTTGTTTTGAAAGTCAACAGTCAAAACCAGAAGGACATTTGGGGAAATTTGGTGCTTATGTGTCTGTCAAAGACGAAGAATGAAAGACAGCAGGTGAGAGACACACACACAGAGACAGCAAGGTCAGGAATGAGAGCAAGAAAAGAATTATGGTTTTAAAGCATAACTCCAGCTATTTTCAACCTAGAACCTATTTTCCCATCTTTTTCCATCATACCGATCGATTCTGACCAAAATGTTGTCTATTGCTTCACCAGAGCTACTTTTGTCTGACTTGCCAGTAGGGATGGGAGGATATAAGATTTTATCGTTTATCGCGATAAAAACACTCAAGATAATTTTATCTTGGTGAATTTCCATTATCGGGATAATCGTGAATATCGTCACGAGCGTGAATATCCTCATGAGTGACTTGAAAAAGCTGTCTAGCTCACTAACGTACAGTCCTATTGATTTTATTTTATTTAAAGAACAGACTCACACAATGTTGCTATTTTTTATTTATTTATTTATCCTTTATTTATGCAGGGGGACCTTATAATTTATGATTACCTTATTTAAGATTGTTTGATTGTTTATTTTTTTGCATTCATTCTGCTGTCCTTGCTGTACCTCTGTCTGTGTGATCTGAAAACAAAACAAGTTATTAATTTACTGTACATTTACAACACATAACTAATTGAACCATGTGAATGCTTGGATATCAGGTTGATAGGTAGATTATTTTTATTAATGGATTTTTTTCTCTCATTGTGATTACCTGCTGGGTGTTGGCGAGAGTCTGAATCTGTCCTTGTTTGTTTTTCACTAAAAAGGATGTTCACAAAAAAAAGATGTGTCCTATGATGCAATAAAAATACTTGTTTCTTAACAAAATGTAAGGTAAAGTGATTCCAGTATGTTTTAGTGAGTTTTAAGCATATTTTGATGATTATCAGGATAATATCGTGAATCGCAATTATTTTGGCCAGGATAATCGTGACATGAAATTTTCATATCGTCCCATGCCTACTTGCCAGGGTGGGCAGCTCTCCAACACAGTCCTAACAGTCCAACAGACTCTACAAAAATCAACCTCAAAATCACCCAAGCATGTCTTTTTCAAAATACTGACACTCACTCTGTAATGGGGATGTAAATGAAAATGAAGTCATGCTGTGGCTGCCTGTCTACATGCGCTGCTGTGTAAAGTAGTGCAAAATAAATTCAATTAAAGTTGTCAGGTCATGGATTTAAACTGAAAATTAAATATAATAGTCTCATTACAGAGTGAGCGTCAATGTGGTGAAAAAAGGAATGCTTTCAGTGCTTTTGGGTATCGATTTTTATGATCTTGTTTCTCTCTGAAGGAATGAAATAGCCCTAACTCCCGATTTTCTTACTGATGAACATGGTGGTGGAGAGGGACCATCGCTCCAGTTCAGAGAGCAGAGCATCAAGTCCTTATGTCTTCCACTGTGTCTTGTCTGTCTGTGTCTCTGAAGAATGGCCTGAAGGCATGGAGGAAGAGAAGGAGAGGGAAAAAGGGCTTATACTGTACGTTCACGCTTTGGCCTCTGAAATGCAAATCTGACCAGCATCCACTCGAGTATGGTAATGAAGAAAGCTCACAGAGGAATGGCCGCTCTCGCAACTATCGCAGGAATCTGTAAAGTCCAGGGTCTGACTATGCGTCGCGCCGATGAGCATGAGCGCCAACACCCACGCCGTCCCTTATATCACCCCTTCGCCGAGGTCTTGAGGGCATTTTCTCTATTAGAGTTCACAGTGTTGGGCTAACCAACTGAAGCAGGGCATGGATCACATTACACCCATGGCTGAGCAGAAAGACATGACCGTGTGGTGGGAGGCACACACTGGGAGGCTCCGCTGTGTTGCTCTGGAGGACAAATAACGCAGGGACGCTTCACAAGCTCTGCCCCCGTACGGACCGCTCTGCATGGGTGTGATTGGACGGACGTCTATGACAGATGGCAGGGTCACCACCACAGACCGAGACACTTCTGATACTTATAGACTTTCACCTCACTGTTGAAGCCTTAGTGTGTCCTATCCCATCTATAAAATACATAGGAAGGAGGCCTGAAAACATTTTCATTTTGGCTGTTTCTGCTTTTTTGTTTTTCACAAAGATGGATATTCGTATATGAGAGGGAATTCCATTTTTCTTATGTTTTGGTTCTTTTTTCCAGACATTAAGAGGTGTATTATATACATTAGTAAAATATATCAGGATAATGTTGCATAGACCTTCCTTAACCTGCTACCGGCATGTTGCCAGCAGTTCATGTTGGGCTTAAAATCTTTGTAGATGAATTGTTTTGTTTTCCCAGATATTCATCTCACTTTCAAAGAGCATGCTAGATTGTGTGGTATTTTGATAGACCTTGTGCTTTTAGCAAGTTGAAAGGATATAAAAATGGAAGAAAATATCTCACAAATGGAACATAAGATTCAGGGGTGACCTTTTATTTATCAAACTCAGACAAATGTATCTCCTAAGGCGTATATGGAGTCCTCGGGCATCACGGTTCGTCTTTTCAGGCCATCCCCTTCCATTAAGTGGTTTTGGCATGTGCATGATGCAAAGTCTGTCTGTCTCTCTTTTCTTTGTGAAGTGGAGCTTTAGTAAGCTCCTTAGCTGAAAGTGTAATCTTGTGGGTGTGCTGCATGCATTACTGAAACGAGAAAAAAAAAAAGAACGTTGCTTGTTGTCTGTGTGGTGGTTTGTGTTTTTGCTTCTGTTACAGCCGAAAATAAGACCCTCATTTCATCAGCTGCTGTCTTCACCTGGGAGATTTAGAGGCCTGGAGGGGGAGTTATAGATGTTGAAAGCGCATGACATTCACTAGGAAACAGCAAAAGGGCTAATTACTGTAACAATTGTTGCTGTGACCATGGGATTGCCAGTCAAAGCGAGGCACTTTTCTGCTCAGTTGGATCCTTTTCAAGTGAAGGGCTTGGGGCGCTGAGCATTAAAAACCCAACACTATGCGTTGAAAATAAATAATGGCACAGAATATGTTTACACTTAAAATGTTTTTTTTGAGAAATCACCTTGGCATTAGGCAACCGCAGCTCTGTTCATCGCTCCCCAGGATCAGGCATAGCTTGGAGCAACATCACAAATTACAAAGCTAATTGAACATTGACAAGAAAGCATTACATTTCTGGTCCGTCTCCTGCAGTCCACAACAACAAGGCATCACTTTACCACACATAAAGACCACTTAAATCAACAGTGAGAGCAATACTTTACATAAGAATAAATTCAGCATCATATTAAGGGATAATATAACAAATGACACAAACATTATAGTTATAATCTGTGACATTTTGACATACACAAATGCCTGTTTTTCTAGTCTAGTTAGCATGAGCAGCGATAGCCACCATGGACGAGGAGACAAAGAAAAGAGCGCCACCTACAGAAACTCAAACTTCACCCACAGAAAATCCAAGGAAAAAGACGTCACAGTACTGGACACACTGTTTGATTGTCAATTACCACTTTAAATAAAAATATATAGATATCCAGACAGTTACACACACACACACACACACACACACACATGTGCACTTAATGGCAGACAGCTCACTGAGCCCTGCGCATAATATTTCCTCTGAAAGGTGAGCCAGCTAACAGAGTCCCTTCTCCCCTTCACACTGGCGTCTTCTGCTCCCACAGTGCAGTAATATGACAATGTCTAAAGCTGATGGATGAGTCTCTTTGTTCTCTTCATTAAAAGCAGCAGCCTATGCTTTACCAGTGGCTATATTACTGGGGTTTGGCTCACCACCAGCATTTCTCTGCTAGCAGCAGTAAAGCAAAAATGGTGGTTTTATTATTTTGTCGCCTGTGAAGTAGCCTCTCTTTTTGTCAGTACCGTCTTTTGCAGCTGCTTGACACTAATTAACATGCCTTCAGGCTAGAACGGCTCTAGGTTGTTGCTTCTTTAAATTTGCATTACCCAAATTGATTATGCCGGGGCAGTGTTTTGATTAAGTACAGTACAGTCTGGAATATGGGACATGAATGTGAATATCTGACAAAGCAAAGTGACTGCTAAAGACAGAAAGCAGAGCAGCAGAAGAGGCACTTAGTTTGTTTTGGCTTGAGGCTAACCAGGACCTAAGAGATCCTGTCTTACTCTCACGGTTTCCACACCCAATAGGATGCCTCTTCTCGCCCACTAGCACCGAGATGCAAGCAAACCTATAGATCCACTCTGCAGTGGGTAATTACATGTTGGAGCCCCAGTGAGAAAATAAATCCTGCTCCATTCAATCGCTGGCAAAGGAATAGAAGGAATCAGCAGTACAAACCGGAGCCCGTCTGCATAATGAATGACAAAATAGAATCCATTTTATCATAGACACAGAGCTATCAGGCAAAAGATGTGGCTGATACGAAACATTCTGAATCCATGATTAACTTCCTGACTGGAATCTCAATGCAGGAACACATCCAAGATCCCAATCATACAATATACCCGCCATTTTCCCGATAACTCTGCTGCTCTCTAGCTTTAACGAATGCCTCTGCTGTTGGATAACGTTCAATATTGACCCATCCTACATCACCTACAGGTTTATCTACTACAAGCTACATACAAGCTCTCCCACAGTTCAGAGAAAACATGCCTGCGGCTCCTTCAAAGCACATCTGTTAACAGTGACACTCACAAGTGCATAAACTGCCTGCATCCCCCGCATGAATAGTAAGGCATGAATATATGCTATAGCTTTAATAATTCAGTTCAGAAAATTATTAATGACTTTGGGACTACGTTACAGGCCATCAATCTATATAGGAGAGCACATGTTCAAGCACCCGCACACACACACACACATAACAGCAAAACGGGCATAGATTTAAAGTCGCAAACAGCAGCAAGCATATCAGTATTCTCTGTGCTGCTGAGAGCTGTGGTGTCGTTTGGCGTGTGAGCTTGTCTTGATGTTGTGAGCGCCGGGAACCGAGGCCTGCCAGAGCCGAGCTGATCGACTGTCACGGCGGTTGATCTGAAGGACGGGCACGACTCGCTACGCCCTGCGGCCCCCCGCTGCCACTGGGAAAGAGGCGCGAGTTTGTACTCCTACATGAGGCCCGGCCCCAGCTCTGCCTCCATGGTAATCAATCTCCCCAGCTCCATCCTCCTTTGTCAGGTGTGTGTCTCAGGGCTTGGACTCTGGCCTCCTCCTCGTTGGCCCCCTAAAGACCTCTCTGACAACTGATTGACAGAGGGAAGGTGCCAGTGCCCAAAATTAACTTTTTGGTTCACCTGCCAAGGGCTGATAAACTAAAAAAACCTTAAGAAATGTCTTTCCTTTTCATTTGTTCGTTCTTTCTTTCTTTCTTTCTTTCTATTTCTTGTCCTGATGAAGACCTTATGGCAATAAAGGCTTTTTCAAGCCTCTTTTCAAGCTTTTAGTCTCTTCCCTCCTTACTGGATTTAGAGAGCCTTGGGCATTGTGGATACAGCTCAAGCGTTTTCAATCTTAGAGATAGTATCTCAGTTTTCTATAGATTTGATTCCTGTTCCCAATGAGCACCTACAGTATAAACCTAAGGACTTCTTAATCTACAAGAGCATAAAGTGTTACTTCTGTCTGCCTCTGTAATTAGGTAACACTTTATCTGGATAGTCCAATGTTGATACTCAACTATCAGGTGAAAAAAGTAGATGTTCAACAAAGTGTCACTTTCATATTTGGTGCATCTCCACAGACTATGTAACCCTAACCTTAACCCTATTTTAAACCTAAGCCCAACCCTAAAGCCGCGTTCACACCAAACGCGAAGCGAATTTTTTCGACATACAAAGTCAATGCAAAGACGCAAACCGACGCGATTTCGCGCCGGGCGACGTGTAATGACGCGACGCGAATGACACGAAATTCGCCTCAGCCGCGTATTCGCGTGAGTTGAAATTTTTCAACTTGAGTGGAAAATTTGCGTGACGCTCTGTCGCGAAAGCCTATCAGCGTTGAGATTCTCCCATCATCACTGACGTCCTGACGTCCTGACGTTGAATCACAAAATGGAGGATAAGCTGATAGTAGCCGTCTGTGGGCTCCCGGAGCTGTATGACACAAGTCTCCTGGCATACAGAGACCGTAACAAAAAGGAGAGGGCTTGGAGAAAAGTCAGCGAGGAAGTTGGACTACCTGGTAAGTTCTGAAAATATGTGTCTGTTACTTTATTCCAGCTATCGGTTGTACTTTACTATGAACCAAGTTAGCACAAGCATTAGCCCCAGTTAGCACAACCGTTAGCACAGCTGGCTTTCCCGGCATAACGTTACTTGTCTGGCTTACTAGCGATTTAGATTCAACAGTTCATGTTTACGTGTGTTTCTTGTCAGAGGAGATATGCCGCAGGAAGTGGAAGGGCCTCAGGGACACCTACCTCAGGGAGAGGAGAAAGGAGACAGAGAGAAAGAGTGGGTCAGCAGCAGGGCCAGCTAAGAGGTGGAAGTACTCTGCGGTCCTGTCTTTCCTCGACCCATTTGTTACCCTGAGAGAGACCAGCAGTAACATGGGGTGGGGGGTCGAGGAAGACAGGACTCATAACCCTAACCCTGACCCTAACACTGAATATATGCTGACAACTTTTCACACTATTGTATCACTTGAAACACTTTTTAAAGATGACACTTTAGTGACACATTATATTCACTTAAAGTTGACTATAATTGATCAACATTGGACTATCCAAATAAAGTGTGACCAGTAATTAATATACATTTACATTTTTAATTGAAACATGTCAGCCTACCCATTTTAAGTTCAAGTCAAGTTTGTTTATTCATACAGCCCTTCATTCCTATCACATGCATGTCTCAAAGGACTTTACAGAGAATGAGCCTAACTGATCAACAATCAATCATAAAACAGAATGATATAGGACAAACAACAGGGAAAGCACAAGACACACAAGCATATTTTAGCAAGACATAACAGCCTACCTATTCCACATGGCCTAACCTACCTGGCACGACCAGCCTTAGACCCTCAGTGCATACAAGGAAACACTTCAGAGAAAACCTTGTTAGGTAAAAATAGAAAGAAACCTTGAGCGGGCCAGGTCACAGAAGGATCCCCCACCACAAAAGGTGACAAGTGACAAGAACATGGACAATGACGAATGACATTGGAAGAACAGAAAAACAGATGAGGCAGAGACAGACAACATGCGGCGGAGAGATGAGGCCGTGATCTGCGCTATTATCCACAGAGACAAGGGCAGCACTCACGATTCACATCCAGATAGAAACAACATCAGTTTTCAATGCTGTTGTGTTTCATGTATAGAATCAGGTACTGTGTGAAACATTCAGTAAAGAGACAAGGTCCGTGGTCTCTCCGATGGATCCAGTTTGTAATGCATCATGAAGTGAACTAACTAGTTAGACAGCGGAGAAACAGCAGCAAAAGTTTACAGAAGTTTAAACTTTTTGCCTGTTTTCATGCTTTTTCCCTGCTGACTGCCGTACTCTCTCGCTGACCACGAGCAAAGACTGCATATAACCGAGGCATTCAAATGTCAGCGTCTCAAAAAGCCACCGGCCAGTGTGACGGCCGACCCTTATCGATTTATCCGCCAAACGCAAACTTTACAGACACTTGGCGCTCGAGGGGTGTTGCTTTCGCACCCTGGACAGCATCCATGCTCTCATCACACATTCACCACATCGCCCGACATTCACGTGAAGCGAATATGATCAATATCTCTCCCATGTGCGGCCTTCAAAGCCATCGTGTGTCATGACTGCTCCATTTCCATCGGCATCTCTCGAAGAATAACGATGTCTGTCTGCTGAGAGAATAGAAATCAATGTGAGCGTATGTGTATTGCCACAATACCAACAATCGACTGCTTTACGTGGGCGGAGAGAAAAAGAGCGGCAGAGCAAGGTATAAGAAGATTGATTTTTGCTGGAGATTGTTTGGCCCGAGTGTGTTTAAGATATATCAGGCTGTGGATGACAGGAGGTCATCACTGCTGTGGGAAAAAAAAAAACATCTTGAATTTCCTCTGTGTGGTGTTGAGTATAAGAGGGGCTGAGGCGGGTATGGCATTGTGAATAGTCAATGTTTTTCAAGAGCTGCACTTACCTCCAAGACCCTTAGTTTTTTCTCTCTGTTCATTTGAATACTATTGTTACAAATTGCAGGATGAGCCTAATTATCATCTGGCTCGTCCTCATGTGATTTTCTCACAAGAAAGCATGGAGCCTTTCCTCCCAAACAGCAAGGTCATTCGTAATCCCGCGTGTAGCTACTGCGTTTTGTCTCCCCAGTTTATTTGCCCGGGTCGGGATATAATCACATCATTCCAATCGTCCTTGCAATCTTCATCATCATGCATTTTCAGCCCCAGAGAAGATTTGCATGCTGTGTAATTTAGCTTCTCTCGTCTCTCCGCCCCCCCCATCCAGATAATATCTCAGTTTTTAATCACAGTCCAAAGTGAGGCGCTAAACAGCCAGTGAAAGGCGATGGGTGATAAAACTACACTTTCATCGCACAGCAAACTGTCGCAGTCAAACCCAATTAATTTCCGGAATGTGCTGTATATTTTGCATTAGCGCTCATTTAGTGGGTGGGGAACAACTGAGACAAGTGAGGCAGACAGGAGTAATATTCTCTGAGCAAGTCACTGTGTTAAATGAGGGTGGTCTGATATCTGTGTCACACAGAACTCCAGCTGACAGTGCAGTGGAGGCAAAGGGCGGCTAATGAGCGCAGAGATTATGGTGTAATTAATAATCAATTATTGTGATCGTGTCACTGCAATTAATATGATAATCTTAGTGAACAGAATTAAGGATCAAGTCAATGAACTTGCCAAAGTCTGAGGTTGAGACTGTAACGTTACTGATGCTGATTGTAAAAATAACATAGAACTATTCATACTACACAATATACAGTAAAGTGGTTGCTTCTTGGAATTGAGATAGCAGTGCATTTAATCTAAAGGAGCCGTTCTGGAGTTAAGGGCAGCATAACAACCAACTTACACAAAAGGGTTTACCAGCAGAAGAAAAAAGAAGAGAGAATTTCTATTACAACAGAAGCAATCCACTAAACACACAATAAATGATGGATAAGGAGGAAAGACTAACTGACTGAAATAAATGAAGGGAACAAATGATGGATGAGCCAATGCATGGGCTCTGTCTAGACAGTGAGTAAATAGCTGGTTCTCATACAGGGACACAACATATTGTCTAACTATAATTTAGCTTCCATACATTTGTATTATTTTGTGACTGACAGTTCTTGTGATTATAAAAGGTCGGTTCTGTGACTTAAAGAACAGGCTATAGCCAAACAGAGGCAGAACAGTGCATATAATGTACAGTGGCTATTTGTTCCATTAATGTGAAATTTATAGTCTGAAATACACAAAAAGCTGCCAAATAACTCAACACACCAATTACCAATATGTGAAATAAGTGAAGAATAGCATAGCAGTAAACGTTTCCACGCCAAATATCATGATTTGTTGCCATGGAAGCCTGATCCGATGTGTAATTGTTAATGGGCTCATTAGTGAGGGGGAGAGGTGTGGGAGGGGAAAGGGAAGTGTCCAGTGCTGCGATGTGTCTTCTTTTCATAAGTGAACTGTGCTGTGTGGGTGCACTCCGGTCAGCCAATGACGTAGCGGCTGGGCAGAGTTTGCACTCAATATGAAGCGACCCCTCATGCTAGAAGGCTCCTGCCCCACCCGCCCAGGAGCCTCGGCATCAAGCAACAATTCACTGTATCACAAGCCAAACCTATTAAACATTCACATATGCTACTATTTTTTTTAGATACAATAAGAAATAGCCCAGGTTTTCTGAGAATAAAACCATGAGACTAAAAACATTATATTATCTGAATTGATTAATTAGGCCTAAATTCAGTTATAGCCTACACCCGCTGAACAGGCTTTGCCCTAGATTTTATAGCCGACTCTGATTATTCCCCCTGAACTGCTTCTTCCTCACAGATGCAGTAAAATCGGGGTAAATGAAGAAGCACTTGCAAAACTGGTCCCATTCTTGAGGTTTTGCGAAAAATGTCCACTTTCTCCTGGAAATAATGGATCTTGATGACGAGAGTGGCTTATGGTGAGAGCTGAGGGCTTTCAAGGGTTTGAAAACAGCTGCTCTTCTTCTTCTGGACAGCTAAACTATGGTATTTTGCTATATTATCTTGTGACGTTACATATCTAGTTTGGTAGTAATACAAAGATCCAACAAACATAAGCAAGTCTCCATCAGAATGGTTGAAGAAGATGACATTTAAAGTTTTGGGACGGTCCGGTCAAAGTCCAGAGCAGCAGCCCATTGAGATGTTGTGGCAGGACCTGAAACAAGCACTTCATGCTCAAAAACCCACAAACGGAGCTGAAGCGGTTCTGCTGGAAACGTGTGGGCTGAAATTCCTCCACAGCGCTGACAGAGACTGACCAATTATTACAGAAAGTATTTGGCTGCTGTTATTGCTAAAGGTGATGCAACTGAGTCAGTTACTAAATATAAATGGGACATTATTTTTTCACACATGAGCACTGGATGTTGCATACCTTTCTTATAGTTTAAACAGTTGAATGGTTGAAATAAGTATCACAATTTACAGTATGTTGGTTGTTCACTCGGGATCTAATAACAATCAGTGTTAAGGTTATGCACAAATACAGAAAATGAGACAGGGAGTAAATACTTTTTCATGGTACTGTAGCTTCTGTGGGAAAGCTGTGTAGTGCCACTGATGGTGAACTGGGAAGACAGAGACTTCTTGGGACGGAGAGGAGTCATATCCTTACTGGAACAACTTTTTGTTGTTTTTGGGAAACCAAAAGGATGCCCTCAGTCTTCCTTCGGGTGTCATGAAATCCATAAATAAATGGGGCCCCCGATCATTTATGTAGCTAGCTGTAAACTGAGATATAAAGATGTGTCATCATTTTCTACACGTTTTGTGCAGGGGTTTTCAGTATCTACCTCAGTGAAGGGTTCTGGGGATTCATGGCACACACTTAATAGGATGGTATCAATCCAATCACTGCTGAGAGGGCTGGAAAATATTTAATCACAGCAACAATTCAGAGTGATCACTTTCAACTAATTTTGCATTTTGTTTTTGATGGAAGCGATGGCCTCTAGACTAACAATGCCCCGAGACCATTAAATAAGCACAAGTGGTTTGAAGAGCGTGACAATGACGGTAGGAATATGCCAAAGCCCCTCAACACCGGTGATGATGCCGATAGCATTTCTGAGTGCTTCTTAAACAACAACAGAGACTGTGTTTTCCACCACAATCATAACGATGGAGTGCCCAGATGATCACTCAAAATCATTATGTTGCTGGTGATTAGAGGTGAACTTGCCCACTAGGAGATTAATGGACTAAAATCACCGCACGCCACTACAGATGGTGTGACCGTACCGCATGCACGTACACACTCGCCCACAACTCAAATAGAAGTGCAATAAACGCGAAGGCTCAACGGCACACTCAAAGGCGCTGCGCTGACTTTCATTCCCACCAAGTAGGAGTGGAGCTGAGAGTCTTGCAGCGGCCCTCCTCTGATGCTCCTTTTCTTCTTTGAGCGAGTCTCCTATGATCTGAGATTAGTCTCTCAAAAAGCAGGGCTGCACCTGTCATCTTACTTGTCAGAAACACCGTGTTTCCATCCGGCTCAGGAGGTGTCAAGGCGCCGGGAATATTCACATTCATTCACCGTTGCACTATGTGTGTAGAGGCAGTCTAATCTCTATCTCTAAACCATGAACCCTGCTCCTAGAGCTGTCCTGCATCTGTCAAATATTAGCCTATTTTTCAGCTATACTTGTTGCTTTGTCGTAAAGAAAATTCTCAGTGGAAACGACTGAGTGAAATCTACTTCCTTTGCCGTGCTCTGTGGTTGCTGAGACGCCCTGTGGCTACTCCGGAGCTCTTAAACCGTTCTCTTTGAGGCTGTATTATGAGGAGGGTTATACAAGCAGCACAGGGCAGGCAGACATGAAATCCTCCCTCAACATTATGGCCTGGAATGCACTTTTTTTTATTTTTATTTTTTTACATCAAGGCTGCGGTACAGCTGTCGGTTCCCTCCGCACCACCCTAGCCTCTGATCCCCAGGGTAGACTGTGTCAGGGTTTGCCTACACGCATCACTGACTACCTGTCTGCCATCCAGACAGACAGCATGTCGATTGGTTTGTCATTACGTGTCTCTGTCTGCCTCCAGATTTCAATATCTGTCAACCATCGGCTTCGCTTTATAATGCTGTCATACATTTTAATTGACTGCTCATCAGCAGAGGGCTGTGTGTGCCTCTGTAACCCATGCTCTCAGTTCGTGCAAGTGTGTGTGTGTGTGTGTGTGCATATAAACCTCTGCCCCTTGCCCTACCTATGTGACGGCACACTGCTCATGAATTGTATCTCATTTCATTATTTAAAGCGCTTTTTCTGTTAGCCTTTGTCATCATGGCGCACTAGGCAGGAGACAGAACAATCCACATCAGCAAGCAACAACCCCCCCAACCAATACACACTCCACCTACATCATGGCCACAAGAACTGAAACGTCAGTGGGAGGGAGGAGGAGGAGGAGGAGGAGGAGGAGGAGGAGGAGGAGGAGGAGGAGGAGGAGAGGGATAAGAACGGCTTGGACAGAAGGATTGGACAGAAAGAGGATAGGAGAGAGGAGGGACAGGGGATTCGGAGGTGGGGGAAGAGGAGGAGCAGTGCTGTGTGCCGTCGCCTCACTTCCCAAGGGAGATGGGGGGGGGGGGGGGGGGGGGGGGGGTCTGAAAAGACACAGGGCAAGGCAGCAGCAGAACCAGGCCCGGTTTCATTTCACACACCATTGACCACTGCGGAGTGACACTGAACAAGAGATACCCACGCCGACCCTGGCAGAGGTTGGCTGGGGCACCGAGTACTCCGCCTATAGCCTTAAAATACATCTTAAAATAAAATCGCATCTGGAAAGAGCAACAGCGTAACTTAACATTCGATATTAATACACGCGCTGCAGAGGGAGTGGAGTGAATCCAGTGATGGATGTCTACATCCCCACTCTCTGAGCATGGAGTGTTCACCAGAGCATACAAAGACAAGCCATTTCAGCTATAAATGTTCTCTAATGGCCAAAAATACTTTTTTTTGCGTGTATACGTTAATGTGTGTGTGTGTGTGTGTGTGTGTGTGTGTTTCTGATGCAGAGGTTTTGGCAGAGCATTTTCTTTTTCATTTAAGTTGCAGTTACAGTCCCTAATATATACCACTACTGAGGCACAGAAAAAGACTGTCAGAAAAACTGTAACAACGGCCAGTAAACTGTTAGGGATTACGTTACCAAGTATGGAATGCATCTACAGAGATAGAACATTGAAGAAGGCAAACAACATTGTGGGTGACCAGAGGCACTCCCTTGTCTCCTCATTTGAATTGTTGCCATCTGGGCGACAATATTGCCCCCCTCTATTCGCTAAAAATAGATCCAAGTTTTAATTTCCCCATGCACTTTGGCCACTCCTTCCTGGTCTCAAAAGATGTCCAGCTGGTCTGGCCCGTCCCCCTCCTCCTGGTATGTGTATGGGTATATGTACGAGTATGTCTATTATGTCTACGAGTATGTCTATTGATGACTTTGTATGTCTATTGGTGACTATTATGATATGGGTATGTTCGAGTATGTCTACTGGTGACTTTGTGATGTTGTGATGAAATGCCTTGTGATTTTGCTGCAAACCAATTTCCCCACGGGGACAAATAAAAGTATCTATCTATCTATCTATCTATCTATCTTATATTACCAAAGAAGGTGTAGCAGCCAGTGTCGCTCGTGTGCCGTCAGCTCTCCAGTAAACAGTTCACACCTTAGTAAAGGTACTTTCAGTGATTGTAACTTTTGTAATGACACTAGGCAATAACATCCTTATGATGGTGTAAACATTGCGACTTGACAATAACAGCAGCCTACAGTGTGAGCCACTAGCATATCAATCAGATTGACCAAAAATTATTTTCAATGTATAAGCTCTTTGGGCAGACTAGTATGGTGACTAGCTAGTGGCACTCGGCTACTCGGCTACCTGAGTTGGCTAATGTTACCTGATTATCAGATTTTGGTCCTACCCAGTCAAAAATTTCAATAGCGGTCTATGGAGAGTGTCTGCAACCATGGTAATACTGCCAATTGGTATTGTGTTACCCGACTCCATAGTCCAGATGGCTAAAATAATTATTTATTTTAGCCATTTATTTATTAAAATTCCCAGAATCCCCCTTTAAAGGCTGTCAGCAAAGACATGGATATAATCACATACCACACACCTGCCATTCAATGCTGTCAAAAGGAGCCTGAAAGGCTCTGAATCTGACACACTGACTATGGAGTGTGCAAATGGTGCAAAGTGGTCTGAATATTGGGGAGGGCTATATTTTTCCCCCCCAAAAAATGTTCTTGTGGGTAGCTGTTTATACTGTATGTCTGCAACATATGTCTGCATTTTGTATGCACAGTTACAGTATGTCTTCCTCTTCTTTTAGTCTAATTGGTATCCTGGATGTGTGACAGCGGTTGCCACCTGTGCAACAGACAAAGTGCAGTATAATTTCCACTCCAAATTGCAATAATAGCTTCAAATTTTCCATTTCTCATATTGTACTGTATATGTGTGTGTATTTGCTCACTGTTTCACTTAAACCAGGCATCTTTCATGCTTTCATGAAATTACTCAAGCAGGTCCGTACTGCATATCTTCTGCCCACGGTGGTCTTCTTTTAACTAGCAATATTCATTAAAATGACACATTGCCATCTGGTGTGTGGATGAAATGCATGCTGTGGAGTAGTCCAAATAAAGTGTTTATATAGGGATGTTTCATTTGGAGTGGGGCTCCGTCAGTCCTACTAAAAGATTACCAAGCTGTATGTAAACCTCTGACTTCTGAATCTCATAAATGTGCTAATGAAAACTAATCAATCCACAGCTTTCACATCCTGCCATAACTCAAGGTTCATTTTACACAAGTGTAAGAAAAACCTAAAACAAAGCATCTACAGCTTCAAAATACATTGCAAAATTAGTATTTTTCCACCTTGTCTTATCAGTCCACAATAAAATCAATTCGAAAGTGAGATGTCTTCAATCTGTTGAGATAAACATTGCAAACATAAGCCGGCAGTGGAATGACTGTAGCATTATGTGGAGCGTAATACTACATTTCTGAAGTGGGATGGCAAGACGCGGTAAAACACATCAGATCACACCAGACTAGGGCTGAACAATTAATCGAAATTTTATCGAAATCGCAATATGGCCTACTGCAATTTTCAAATCGCAGGAGGCGCAATATTTGTTAAAGGCGAAATGTGTGTCAAAATACCATTTTAAATTAAATATTGTCGTGCTGCAGAGATGTCCTGGCCTACACATCATATTCTACAGACTTAAGAAAACATCTTTGTTTGGTACAGATCCCCGCAAAAATCAAACCATAATCATTTTAATACGTTTTTCAATGAAAATGAAAATAATGATGTCAAAATTATCGTTCCCTCTAATATCGCAAATCATATCGCAATTGCAATATCAGTCAAAATAATCGCAATTAGATATTTTTTCAAAATCGTTCAGCCCTACACCAGACAACACTTTAGAGATGGGGGAAAAAATAATGAATGGATGTGAAAAGCTGGGGATTGCGAATCAACAAGGGTTGTCAGAATGAGAGTGAAGCATGTTTATTCTGCCACCGTAATTTGCAATGGTATTACAATGACCTTCTGGGAGATTATAGATTGTTCCCCATGATTTACCACTCCTGCTGGTTCATTGTGGAGAGGGAAATACATTTGCTTCCTGCACTTTAAACACATGTACACATGCATACAGGCACAGTCGCGCACACACACACACACACACACACACACCTGGATATGAGCAGCGGAACATGAGGCAGGCTGTGACAGTGCTGCAGGTCTGTGGAGTTCCTCAGGGACAGTCACCTCTGATACTGTTCAAACACAGAGACAGATGGGAAGGGATGTGAGGAGGGGTCTTCTGCTGCAGAGTCATTATCATGCTGCTCTCACAGTGCACCAAACACAACTTTTCCTATTAAACTCCCGTTCCCAGACTGGAAGATTACATTTCTATTGTGTTAGCCGTTAAAAGCCCTCGCTCATATATGGTGCGGTGCCCTCCTTTGGGGAAGCACACGAGGAATAAAGGGAACGTCGGGAGCACACAACTTCGAGTGCTCTTGGATGATTGCAAGGGAGTGCAAGATAAGATAAACTGCTGTAGGCAAACTCATTAACGCGAGCCTCCTTTTCAAAGCTTCTCCTGGCTGTTGCTCACCTCCATCTTTCAGACAAGAAGGCGTCATTGATCTATGTGACACCAACCTCCTAACCGCACTGAAACCCAGTCTAATCCTCAATGAGCAGCACATCAAAGCTGAGGATGAGGGTGCGGTCTGTACTACAAATTGTTCCACAGCTTACCAACACACGTGCCTTACAAGCACTGAAACTCTTATTAAGACACTGACATAGTATTTGTTGTGTGTAATTAGGTTTCCAGATGGCTGTCCATATTTTATTTTGACGTGTGATATAATGTAAGGAAAACTGGCTGTGGCTACATGGAGACTACGCATGGACCGTCCACCCAAACCCAAAGCTGTCGTAATATTGGAGCAGGCATATCGTTTATCTGCAATGGAAATTCTGGGTGCAGCTGTTAACATGTCTACAATATTAACTGGAGTAGCTGCTGTTTTGTCACACATAATTGCCATCTTCTTATTGCATGTTATTTGGTAGATTGAAAAATAAAATACAGATGAAAGCGTGACAGCGGTTCTGCCACCTGTGCAATGAAGAACAAACGGTCTTTGCGCACTATACTTCCCACTCCAAATTGCAATTATAGATTCAAATTTGCCATATCGCACATACTGTTTATTTCATGTCTGTGTGGAATTGTTCAATGTGTCCCCAGCATGGTTCATTTTTCTTATGGACTGATTTGAACAGATACTTAATGCAAATCTTCTACCTATGGCGGTCTTTGTTTAACTAGCGATCATTTCACTAAACTGACACATTGCCATCTGTTGTCTGGATGAAATATACTTTGGAGCTGCCTTGTGCGCTCCGCCATTTGCAGTGCATAGACCTATCAGGATCAAAGTCTGCCAATGAACAGATTTTCTAAGGGGCAACACAAAGAGAGCTTCTGTCTGTCTCGCCCATGAGAAATGGGAGCATGCCAAATTAGTCCATCATTTATGCTAGTTTCTGTTTTTTCATTACAGCGGCCCATTAACCTTTTTTTTTGAATAATATAGCCTACAGTGCTGTTCTGAAAACTGGCAGGAAAATGTCTGCTGTCTCTCCGGCTCTAACCAAAAGAAAGTGTGTCAACCTGGCACACCCTCGAAACCGTTTGACAGAAATCTAGGAGAGCGAGTTGGGAGAGAGAGGCGAGGACTCGCTACAAAAAGACTGATTCTCTCTGCTCTGGTTCTGCCTCATTGAATCAGTTGAATTAAAACAACCCAAAACTATGAATAAATTGCTTACAATACAGTCAGAATATATTTTGGATTCGGTTTAATTAGATTCTGTATCAGTTTACAATTCATTGTCTGTTTATTGTATTCAAATCAGCTGCCTGGTGTGATTGATACCCAGCCCCGCAGCAACGAGCCCAAGCACACTAACAGCTACTGTATGTCTCAACAAGGCAGAGACGTGTGCCGTGCAGCAGCCTTGACATCTGGCAACAGAAATCCAGCTAACACATCACAATGCCATGGCTTGGGTATTCACGCTGGCCTAACATGATGGCCACTGACCTGACAGTGGATGAGAGCCTTGGGGCTGAAGCCAAGTAAACACCCCCCTGCCCTCATTATGTAGAGCTGACAGCGGAGACTTCAGCGCACCGCTACAGTTCGGCAGCAACAATAGGGAGTACACCGTCTCCCCCCCGGACCTGACCCCGGACAGACACCCCATTCAATCTTCTGCCCCCCACATCGCCTCCTCACTTCTCCTTGGACTTCGTAATTAATTCAGGGGATGAGTTAATTAAAAATGTTCATCTGTCTGCTTAGAGCCAATTACATGCATTTGCAATGTACGAATGAAAGTTTTCAACAAAATGTCAAAGCCAGTACTTCAACGGGTTGACAGCCGTCTTTTGAATTTTTTAAAGACACTAGATCTGATGCTTTGATTGGAGAGTTAATTAAATGTTAAAAGATAAGGTTTACAACTCTTAAAAGGATAAGATTTACACCACATCTCAGATACACCTCCAGATAGAAAATAGGCCCTCTGGCAAGCCTAATTAAAACCAAAATAACACGTAATTATGTTTTTGTATTCTGCCTTGAGATTGTCAGGAAAATAAGAAATATAACTCAGGAAAAGAAAAAATGAAACAAATGTTTGTTTCAGATGCCTTGAAGCACGCTGCAACAGTTTATTTTCCAGATACATTCGAGTGCAACAAGGCTCAGGCCTATAGCCTACTTTGACCGGTCAGAGGGAGATGTACATGTGATGATACGTCAGCATCACTGCCATTTAGTGCATTTCTTTAGCTTCTCTCCTGCACTACTCTTCCATCAGTTCTGTGGCGCTTTTCCCTGTTTGCTAGAGAAAGCACAGACTGTGGGTTTACCATGGATCATCTCTCTGCCTCTGATTTATGGGGTCAGCGACTGTGGAAGAGGGCAGCGATATATAATTGGTTGGCTGTATCTTTGCCAGTAAATTATGGATTGGGTTGGAGGGGGTTGGAGGATGGGAGTGGGGGGTTACAGCTGTCACTGGAACTGTGTGTGTGTGTGTGTGTGTCACACAAAAACAGCTTTTGGCAAAGTAACCAATGGCATACTTTAACCAAGTTCTGTGCCTGTTGTTGTTACTCATGTTCATTGGCTTCAACTTTTACTCATAGAACCTTCAACCCATGGTCTTTAAAGCATTCATGTTTATATGATGTTTATACCCATGTATATATGACAGGTCTATTCATTCCGTATCAACCCACAGGTACTTACTGTTCATGGGGTTACAAGCTGTAAACAGAAACTCAGCTCGGGATCCCTCTTATCATGCATGTGGTGCTTACTTTGTCCACTATGCAACTCTTTGTTTTGGTCTGTTTACGCTGGCCATAACTCCCACACTGCTAGGTTTTCTCTCATTTACCCCTCTCTCCTTGCATGAAGGATGTCAGCAGATCCGGTCTAGTTCATCCTGGAATTGTGGATGTGAGCTGCAAGCCGAGGAATCTGGGAGCCACTTTAGAAAACCAAGAGCAGAGGCTGATGAGTGTGGCTGCACATGGGGGATGGTATGAAATGGACTATAGATCAAATGGACTATAGATGCTTTACATAAACTGCACACACATACAAATACACACACAACACACTCAGGGCTTCATAAATTAGATTGATTTGATTTGATTTGAGCGTAGTTGCATTTGTTACACATTGATGTGTAGTGCTTGCCTGCTTTAAATGGAAGGCTAATGGAAAGCCCTTTCATGGAACAGTCATCACTTCTGCCCATCGTTTGACTGGATTTGGAGCACAAAGTGTTCCAGACATTTTGAGGCGAAAACAAACATGAGGGAAAATAAACCCTCCAAAATAGCACACTAATGCACAATGAGTAACAACATTTTCAAAGAGCCATCAAACCTGATCAGCGTCAAGCCTATGCATGACTGGCCTCCCCCAACTGGTGTTGCAGAGCTCCTAGTCTAAAAGCTAACAGCGAATGACAACTTCCTCTGATCATTTCATCACTGAGTAAGGTGCGCCGAATGCAGCACTGACTTCAAAAGCATCAGCCTTTCAGCAAGTCAATAAAACAATTCCCCCATTGTGGCCAAACACTATCTGGTAATGCTGTCTATTAACTGCTTAGGACTAACGCGGCCGACAGCAAGTTCAGAAACAGAGAGAAGGCTTTGTAAAGCCATGAGGTGGCACAGAAGCACTCCTGGGGTGTATCCACGGTGTCTCTCTCTGTGCGGGTTAGCTCATGCCTCGCCATGTCACACAACACAACATTTAGGTCATTATAACAAAGTAAAACAATACCAAAACAAAAAAACCTTATTAATCTTTCATTTTCGCTGTTGAATAAACAAAATGAAATTAACATGCCCAAACTGTCAAGCCGCGCGGGTGTCTACGGAGCTGCCTGTGCATTCGTTTTAATGAATTAATGAGCCGAGAAAGAAGATGTTCCGTTCAGACAGCACAAAAGTGACTCATGTATAATTGATGAGTGACTCAGTGTAGGGAGTTTCATTTGCGGGACTGGTGGGTGTTATCAGACGGCGCGTCAAGACCAATACACAACAGGCGTAGGCACCCAGGAGTCCTGGTCCCATTCTACAAGTCTGCACCAATACAGCCACCCTCTATTAAATGTGGGACTCCGACACAACATAGTAGGAATGTAGTGTGGAATATAGCTGCGATAAACATCAAAGATCGGGTCAGAGCCAGACGAGCTCCTTTGGTCCAGGATGGCCACAGGGTCTGCAGGGTTTTGCTCAAGCCAAACTGTTACACATACAACTCAAATGGTTTGATCTGCGAGTGAGAAGACGTGAAACACACTCTAAGGGTGCTATCACACCTACAGTTTGTTTATTTTGGTCCGAACCACAGTAGAAAAGTCGGACTTGTCGGCACGCTTTGCCGTAATTTAACTTCTCTGGTGTTCTTAACAGTTAAGAACACATGAAGAAATAGCTGAACATGACCGCTCCCAATCAGATGTCAACATCTGTCTCCTTACACCCATAAAACTGTGCGTTTTGGGGTCACAGATAACGTTCATTCCTAATGAACTGGACCAGAGTTCGCTTGGAAGGCGACTGAGACTCACATTTTCAGGTGTCCAGGTGCAGCATTGGGTTAAAGGGTTTAGTGTATGCTGAACTTGAAACAGTTTAATGCAAGAAAAAAGCTGGTGACATAACAGCCGTCAGCTCATCCCCTTCTCTCTCCTGTCCACCTCCACCTTTCTATAGCTTTATAATATACACCTTTTTAAGAGTAATCTTATCTCATGCTGTGCCTCCTCTATAGATACAGAGCGCAATGTACATTAACGTCACAAAGCGCTAGGGTTTTACAGGGCACAATACACAAATGAACAGCATGGTTAGCCCGGGAAATTATCAATTATACATTTCAATCTAATGTGAATAAGGGCACAAAGGGAAAGGTTATCTGAAAAAGGTTTTTCTGCACTGACTGAGCTGAAACAGTGCGCAAGAGTACGGCTTGCACTATCAACTCTTGATGGTTACATGTTAAATCATGCATACCAATAAGTTGCCCAGTGTTAAAGTGTGTTTGTTTGTGTATGTGTGTGTGTGTCTGTGAGTGTAGGTGTGCAGAGAGAGAGAGAGAGAGAGAGAGAGTGAGGGAGAGAGATTGAGAGAGATGTGAGTGGGCAAGTGAGTTTTTTTGTATGAGAATGACAGGTGAACTACAGGTGTGTTGTGTTAATGCTATTTTAGGGAGACAGTGGGACAATTTGGCTGTCTGTTAGGAATTAAAAGGATAAAGGAAATATCAGGGCCAAACTGCGTCATTGGCTTCCCCCGTACTCTTAGTGTCTACAGTTAGACTGATGAGATTATTAAAAGGACTGCACTCTCTATTCAGCACCCTCAAAAACCTGCCAGTGTCAAAGGAGCTCCATCAGCTATATTCTCCTTAGTGCTGTGAACACTCATAAAGAGATGAATGTGTGCACCCACGTCTTAAAGAGGCAGTACATGCAGCTGGATCCTTACCTGTCCGTTTGGCTATCTTTGATCCAGTGTTTCCTATAAAATGTTTTGCAAATGTGGGGTGGGGTGAGGGGGCGCTTTTGGCTCTGAGACCCACGTCCATCCTGGGCCCATTCCAGGAAGAGTTACGATAAGTGTTGCAGTTAAGAATGGTTCTATTTCGAGGGAGGTGGTGAGCCTGGCACAGCAACTAGGAGGCGTCCATGGTGTCCACATAACAACAAGCTCAGTCAAGATAAAAAAAAAAACCAAACTAAAATAAACAGGATTTCAAGGTTCCAGGGGATCGCCATGGGTGCATCAACACCATAACCAAGAAAGCCCAACAGAAGATATTCTTCCTCTGGCCAGAGAAGAAGGTTAAATCTCATAGCCAGTGCTGCTCCAATTCACAGAATCAACATTTCAAGCTGCACTAGGCAAGATTTTTATTTAAATATACAACCATCATTTTGGCTTAAATCACAAAGTGGGGCTGCAGCAGAGAAGAGCATCCCATCCCCACTATTTAAGACACCGTAGTTTCGCCGTATTTGCCTAATTAAATTATGGTTGCCCCTCCCCCCCGGTCCTGGACAACAAAGCATCGGCTGCCAACTCGACATCTTCCTCAGGGCTGCTTCAAGCTCCTTGGTACCTCTGTTCACTAGACACCTTTTCTTGGCCACTCACCCAGCCAAGACCACACTTATGCATTAAATGAGTTGCTCTCCAATGGAAGTTTATTCATTTAAATAAGAGAATCTGTTATCGCTGCATCATTCCATCACAGATGTTGCATGCATTGGAATTATTCTGCTTATGCTTTGATAATGCATAAACAAACACAGATGTTTCAACCCATTGTTTGTTTATGCAATGGGTTGCATCTTTGTAAAGTCTTCATGATTACAACATTTCAAGAGGAAAATTAATCTTGTCATACTAGAGTCAACAACCATGTCTAGTCAGTTTGATCTAAATAGGTTTTAGCCATGGGATCCTTAAAGGACTCTACAGTTTGAAGCAACACAAATGCACTGCAGTGTGTGTGATCCCAGCATTATGCAACATGCCATCACAAAGACAGTGGGACTGACTCTACCGCAATAAGGCACTAAATATTTAACCTTATTAATCACTTGTGATTAGAAGTCTAATCTGATTTTTTTTGTTGTCTTTCACACAACCTAATGTAAATTTATAGCCTAGTAAATTATGTGTGCTGTGCAATAATGAATAAACCTATTTACTGTTAATTATACTCTACTCCCAGCCAGTCACTGGACTAAAGAAGCACTTGGACTGTCACTTCAGCCACTTCTGTTAAGGTACAATAATCCTATAAACTGATATTACCTGTAATTCCTATATTGACACTGAATGCATATACAGTGTATGCGTAGTGTGTATCCATAGTCTGTTGTCTTAATCCATGCACTGTTTGTTCTCACATTATAGGCTGTCAGGTCATGCAATTCTTTTTCTTTTTATATGTAATGTTCAATAGTAGAGCAGAACCTGATTCTGAAAAAAAAGTGTTCTTTTCACCTCATTCCTTTCAATTTGTTTTAATTATTTAAGCCTTCAATCTGTTGTCAGACTCTCTCCGATGGGCTTAATCAGGAGTAAATCAATTTGTTAACTCCCCCATAATACAGAGAGGAAGGTCATATTTAACAGACCACTGAGCAACTATCAAACCGTGGAACACTGTGCACACATCCTGTGGAGAGGAACATCAATACTTTATGCAACTTAAACTGAAATCACCTTATGGCTGTAATATAACACACACCATTTTCTCAAGAAAATGTATTATTAATGATTTCCCTCCAGATAGTAATCAATGTTAAGCAAAGGGCATATGCATAAGGCATTTTGGGGGCTTGTGCGACCACTGGTGGACAAATTAAGATGAATGGCTGCTGGTGCTCTCATTAAAGAGTAATATCACCTTTGCTTTCTACCATTCTCTAACAGATACTCATTTAAAACAAAAGAAAAAGTAAAACGGGAAAAAAAATCTTAAGGCTAGACTGGGGATAGACACTTTGTTAGAGTCAAGTCCATTCATTTGTAACAAGATAGGCTAGCAGGGAAATTAAGAATCTGAATCACACACTGCTTATACACCTTTTAATTTCCTAAATAATTTACACAACTTTAAATCTCACAAAAACGTGTGCTATCTATAAATTCATAGTAGAACAGAGGCTGTGCAAGGAACTGTTCCTGCCAGTGTTGTTGGTAGAAATTCACTTTCACATTTCACGTCCCTATGGTCTTTTAAAGGAAAAAAAAAAATAATTTAATCACGTTCTGAAACTTAACTGTTTTGTTCATTTCCGTGGCTGATTAAGTTATCTCGATAATGAACCAGAGTCTGTAATTTAACCACATTTATTTAATCACCCCAGCGCTGCCTGAGAAGCCAGATCATTCAGTCACAGAACAGAAGTACTTGATGCTTTTGTGTTGCACTCAAAGATATTGTAGAACTGGTGTACAGGATGTCATCTAACTCCAGAGGGGCGATTCCAACCATCCATTTATGAATATAATATTAAATATGTGCTTTATGGTTGAAAATGTTAGAAGGATTGTCTTATTACAAAAGTGCACCTGATTGTGTCATCTTGGGAAATAGTCTGCAATGAACAACAAACAATCCACCTAATTATACATCAAATTAAAGAGGAATACAGCTGAATTTAATTTTTTCAGATATGTCTTCCTTATGTTGAGAGAAGATTGAGTCCCACCCCGATGTCTGATGCCGTTTCATTGTACCCCTCCTCTGAAAATGAACTGGAAAAGATGGTGAATGTGACTGTGGGAATATCTAAAGGGCTATTCTATGGAAATATGTACAGTTTTGATTCAGAAATACCGGCACAGCTATAAAATAAAGCTCATGTGGTCGTAAACAGTCAAATATTGTGTGTTTCCACAAATTTAATCTCCCATTCATAGTCAATAGCCTGTTAACATGTTACTGCTCTTAGATAGGCCTGTGGATAAAATGTTGATTCTCAAACTGAGTGGTATTTCCCTTTAATATTCACAAAGTCATACTGTTTCCCTCTGTCCAATGTATTTTCCATACTGTACGTGCATCTGCATATGTGCCAGCGCTACATTAAGCACATAACTTCAAAGCACTTGACTTTATAATGGAGAGAACGAGTAATGATGTTTTTGACCTATTTATTTCTTCCCTCATTTAGTTAAATGCTGCCCTGTGCAGTAAACTGAGACCGTCCACCACAGGCTTTCAAGACCATAAAACTCTAGTACTAACGCAGCCAAACATGCACCATCCACCCCATTAACTGAAAGCCCTCGACTCATGAGTCATAAACAGAGCTTTCATCCAACAGGGGTGATATAGCAACGACAGGAGATGAAATATATGTAAACCTTGTGAGAACGTGGTTTGTCCCTGGCTGAAGGTGACTGACAAGGCCACAAGGCTATCTCAATTCAAGATGCAAACTGGTCCCGGATCAGCAACCCCCGGCGGCAATATGTCATGCTCCGCTTAGGCTCAAATTGATTGAGTCCAACATATAAAGTCTGGGTCACAGAAGCTCAGTGAGGTGGATTCAAACAGAATTCAAAGAAGAAGGGAAAACAGACAGCCTGGTCTCCAGAATTTTTTGCGAAATGAGCATGATGTCTTAAAATGCAAATACATGCTTCATGCACGAAAAGTGAGAGAAATCCATTTCCTCACAGCGAAAGGATTACGTGGAGGAGACACGACTGGGAGAGCAGCAGTTTGACATTGAAATAGCACAGTGGAAATGAAGGGTGTGGGGGTCGGGGTCCTGGATGGGCACAAACATTTACCCCCAACTCCGCTGACCTGGATTTGATTCCCAACTTATGTTATGAAGTTTTCTACTGTGAGTGAAGATGTAATTTTTAGCGAAAGTTTTTCATATTTAACCATGATCAAAACCTTACCCTAATCTTAACCAAACTGTATTAGTTGCCTAAACATAACCTTAACCAAAATGTTTTTTCTTGCCGAACCTCAACTGTTAGCTAGTCTTTTCACATGATGACAGCTGAAAATGGTGTATCCAATTTGCACTACTGTCACATAATCCTTTTGCGTCCACAACACGTAATCTGCATTTCACAATTTGAGCTCAAGTCATGAAATTCTTATTGTAAACTGACCATGTTAAAGGATAAGGCTGGTGTTTTTTAATACATTTCTTATCGTCAACAAATCCTATGAAAATAACAAAATCAACAATGCGTTTGCTCTACTCCCGTTACTTTCCGACTTCCCACGTTCCCTTTTTAGCCTTCAAACCGGAAGTCATTGGCTCCAGTCGTAAGCTAAAAACCTTGAAATACAGCTCACAAAGACATAGTTTCAATTTTAAAAATCGCTAACTGTTACCATGAAAAATTCAGGCTATTGTAGTAGTAGTAGTAGTAGTATTGTATTGTAGTTATTACCAAATCAAATTCAAATGGGAACAAATTCTTCATTACGCCGGGGACTATTTTCGGTGCTACGGAACTACTTTCCTGAGATGGAAAACGTGTTTACAACCGGCTTATTAAGTTGTTTAAGGAAAAAGTCGGCTGGCCCGGTGCATCGTGATGATGAAATATGTTGCCCAGAGCAACAGCATGGCTCTTTGACGTGTTTTTAATAGTTTTTTAATACAATGGAGTTCTATGGCTGCTGGGACATGGCTTCATTGGGCATCGGCTACATGGACGAGACTTGTTAGCAAAACAAATTCATTGCTGATTTTGTTATTTTCATAGGATTTGTTGATTAAAAAACACCAGCCTTATCCTTTAAGGGCTTCTTGACCCTGAAAGGTAAAAAAAAAAAAAAGGTAAAACAGAAAACTGATCAACCCTGGGTCAGAACTCCTTAAAGGATCATTCTGGTTATTTTCAACCTGGGTTGAAAATATTACGGAATTATCCTTTAAGTTCTTACAGACACTGTGCAATCTGCAGCAGAACAGGAAAGTGTTACTCTGCTTAACGAGGAGCAAAATAAGGAGGAGAAACTTCAGGGGATTCACTACAAGGTCTCTGAATGCGGTTGCCATGTTATGGATGATTTATATAACTTTTATATGTTTTAATTTCATTAAAGTTCCTACCATAAATAATGAATCTTGAAAGAATTAATATTTTATAAATATGCTTGACTCTGCCTGAAGAATTTATGCATGACATTTAAGTTTCATGTAGCGCTCGCGAGGAACACATGGGATTTGTTGTGAACTTTTCAACATGCCTGGACTCAAGGTTAGCCTTTGGAAGCAGTACATGGTTAAAATGGTAACTGGGTTTCCGACTGCACAATTTATAGTTTTTTCACAACTGTTTTTTTTTTTCTTTTTTTTCTGAAGTACAGCACACTACCAAAACCAAAACACTGCTCATTATTTTTTGCTCTGTAACAGAACATATCTTCATAAACTTTCCAACCCAGTTTCCAGTTTCATTTAGTTGCAGCCACGCTGTGTTCTGTAATTGGCGGGGGTTTGGAGCGTTCGGGTGCTGAGAAGGAGGTACATGAGGTGCTGTAAGTTGCTCTTGCTCTTCATGACTGGGATGACCTGGAACTATGAGCGGGCCGCCTCCATCTCTCACCTGGGTCACACGGTACAGACAAGAGCTGGTAATGAGGAACAAATGCCCAGAGAACTCGCTGCTCCGTGCAGACACACACCCAATGAGAGCGACAGTATGACATTCATTTAGTCGGAAGATTTCCCCAACAGCTGGAAAAATGGTAATACAACAAAAAATCATCATCTGGCCTTCATCACCCTGATCAAGGCTTCTTGCTGAAACATTGCTGTCCTGAATAAAATGTCACACAATGAGTTACACAATTATTATCACACAATTATTTTTTTTTACTTATTGCTCAGCCTGTTATTGTTATAACAATTACAAGCACCACTGTCCATATATTATATAAATACCCAAATAAGAGCCATTTTTAAAGGTGATAGGTGTAGCATTTTTTGTTTCTAAAAATTAGGACCAAATTTCCCATAAACCCCGCTGCTTTCTGTCTCAAAGAGGATGCTGCTACTTGTCCCCCCTCCTCCTCCACGGTGTCGCTCCATGTTTGTTTTGAGGTACAAGAAGGATAAGAGATGCTAACAGCCCTTTATAACAGCCAAGGTAAGTTAACCTGTACAGTAGTTGAATATATGCAGTTAGTGGAACTGTAAAGTTGTGTATCACCCTTCCTTACCCTGATGAAGGCCATGGGGCAGAAAAGCGCCAGGCGCAGTTTTTAACATTTTCATAATGAATAGCGAAATAGAATAAAGGCTTTTTGTCTTTTTCCTCATGACTAGAAGACCCTTCTTTCCATAGAGCACCCAACCCTATACTATCTTTAACATCAGAAGCTAAGAAGCTTTGCGGTCTTCTAACTGTTTTTAAAGTTGTGTATTACTTGCAAAGTAAAAGCGATACCTGTTTTGTGCCGTAAAGCAATCCGCCTTTGTGCTTGTATATATGTTGTTAATATTTTGTTAATATTTTGATATTTCTTGTATTTGCTATATTTATGTACCTATGCACCAACCACACCAAGTCACTTTCCTTGTATGTGCAAACATACTCGGCATAATAAAAGAATTCTGATTCTGATTCTGATTCTGATTCTAAAGCAATTTAGCATATTTCCCACCAAATCTGACCCGGTTGCACACAATGTAATATGAGGTGTAGAGGCTGGTAGAGGCAATATTCACCTACTACAGCTGCACACCGACATCTACACAAAAATCTGTGTGTGTGTGTGTCTGAGCCTATGCTTCTGTCTGTGTTTTACTGGTGAAACTAACAAAGCTAAATCAAGCTAAGCTCTGAAAGGTGCACAGTAGAGTTTACACATTCATCTAAACCTTCTGTACTGTGCATCGTGGTATTTGTGTCAGTACGGGCTGAGCTTCTGGGCAAAGCAAGCATGAGAATGATTCTTGCTTAAGCAGTGTCAGAATTTGAATGTGAGAGAGGGAGAGCTTGGTCTATCAGACAGGCAATGGACCAGCGTTATTGGGATTTGGCGCTGTGATGGCTCTCTAACCTGATGACAATTATCAGCAGGAGACACAATAGAGGCAGAGAAAGACAGAAGAGAGAAATGGGGCAACAGAAAGGAAGACAAACATGGCAGATTTATCTAGTCTGCGCTGTCTGTCTTCTGATAAGAGTGTGGTAATGGCATTGCAGCTCCCTCTTATTAGCAACTCAAGAAGACAAATGCAGGGGCTGATGAACAATCACTGACAGGCAAAAGAGACATATTTCATAATTGCCTTGTCATACAACAAATAACAGTTATTAGCGGTCTTAAAAGAATAGCTTCAGGATTTTTTGGACTTAATCGTTTTGTTTTACTCAACTGCGGTCCTGCTCTGCCTCTGAGAACACTCAAATATTAACATATTTATCATTTTTTTACCATATAATGATTTATATTCATCACTGTCATTAGAATTAATTCAAGAATAATCTGTCTCACTTTTTAAATGTATTCCCAAATGTATTCCGACTCTCTCTGAGTAGCCTATGATATCTCACTGGTACAAATTTTAAACTGGGAGTAATGTTTTCAACTATCAGGTTGCATCAATCAGGCAGGAATATTTTATTCATAACTCAAGTTATGAGTTACTTGAAACCAGAGCCAACGCAAAACACAAAATTAACCAGACAGAAGATAGAAGATGAGTAGATTAGAGATGAGTAAATATGTCATGCATTTCAAAACTAGAGACAACAAACTAGCCAAACATCATAATTTGGAGGGTTATTTAATTCAACAATAAGCCACAAAAGGCTGTGCTTGACAGTGATTTTAGAGGAACGTGAATGCTCAGTAAATCTTTATTATCAATTAATAATAACCAAATAATAATAATTAAACAATTTTACTCTGCCTAGCAATATACATGCGGCTGGATAAAATAATGGAAACACCTAATATATTAATATCGAGCAGTAGGGCCACCCTCATCCGACCATATTTTTTTTTTTTTCCATTCCTCATAGTTCCATGTTTTGTGCTACTTAAATTAGGTTAGGTGTCTTTGTGTGTTGGCCTTGGATACAAGTGCGTTCTGAATAGCAGCCCTGCTGTAAATACCAGCTTTATGAAGCTCATGGCATACTGTTTTTGCTGAGACTGTGTCACAGTGTTAATTTTATTCTGTGTTAATTTTTGAGGCCGTAGTTTTGTGATGTTTAGCAGCTATTATGCAACCACTGTTCCTATTTTCCCATGCAGCTTGTCTGTTTGATATGTTGTCATGGTTTTCGAGACTGTTCCTCTTGCCACATTAAATCATTTTGCTATTTTTGTGACCGATGCACACACAATTCTCTGTTAGTTGCCTCATGTTTCTTTGAAAATTGTGTGTTGATTGTCAGATTTCTTTTAAAGCTGTAATATACTGCTAATTGGCATTCGACTTAATACATATCGCCTGTGTAGCTGCACTTGTAATTGTGACTTGTGACTTAAATTCCCATTCCCTGTATTTGCTTGAGCAGTAACAAAGAAAGTGGTCGTTAAGCAACACATAAGTAGTGGCATGGTGGTACTTTCTGTTAGCTCATTAGTATTTAAATTGCATGTTTGAAGTCTCAGGTGTGTGTTTATTTTACATTTTACTCAAATAGATTAAAAGAACCACATTTTATCATTTAGGCAACGATCCAAAACAACTTCAGTCAAACGATCAAGTCAAATGTTCATCCCATTTTTGCTGACACTAATGACATCTGCATCCTATTCCATCTAAAGTTACAAATTAATTTGCGAGAATATTTTGTCGTGTAGTTTTTCATTGACGTCTATGATGTTTGAGTATGAGCCATTTGAACCCTGTCTACATCAATGTTGAGGCGCACCTCTAGATATTAATATTAATAA
This sequence comes from Centroberyx gerrardi, assembly GCF_048128805.1. Taxonomy (NCBI): domain Eukaryota; kingdom Metazoa; phylum Chordata; class Actinopteri; order Beryciformes; family Berycidae; genus Centroberyx; species Centroberyx gerrardi. Next base: position 25,645,928 of record NC_136003.1, read on the forward strand.
CCTTTTGCACAGAACAAGTAGCATCATCACAAATTCATCAAGGGGACCCAGCAAACCTAGCTTTTATTCCCCCTAGCATCTTTGAGTTGACATTTCCTCTCTGAGGGAGAGATAAACCAGGTCAGCTCACAGCAACTGCCACAAAATACAGGACACCAACAAGTTGACTGCTATGATGCAAGATTCAGCGTGACGCTCTCCCTGATGGGAAAAGGGAGGGAACATTTCCACCCGTCTGTGAACTGTACCCCCCACTGACCTAACCACCAGAGATCAACAATCAATGATGTTATCTAGCTCAAAAGTGTATTTTTCAGCTCTAGGGCCGGTTCACAATGCAGCCCAGAGAGACGACTTGACCCTATGACTGAACAGAGCTGCCAAGAGCTTTCTAAAGGCTGTTACTTTGAACATACTTGGCGCTTATGACTACACATATAACAGAAAAAAAATAATAATGAGGCATGGCCATGTGCACATACAGTGACATGTAATAAAACAGAAGTTCTGTTCCTATACCGCCTGAGGACTGTGGACAAATCCAGACTTGCACACAAAGCCTTCAGAGGCAAAAACTTCTACTCAGCCTTTTGCTGCTATTGCTTGTTTTGAGCCAAGAGCCGACCTCACTGTGGGCCAGTCCGCTCCCCGCTGAGAAGCCTATTGTTACTGTTACTGTTACTGTTAAAACAACAATACTGTTGGTTTTTTTGTTTTGTTTTGTTGTTTTTATTGCAATCAACACTGTAGTGGTACAGTGGAACAAATTACTAAACACTAATTATAGTTATTAGCCGATAGACAGTTAAAAGTGAATGAATATTTTCAGGTGTATTGTATTTACTGTAATACGGGAGATAGTCGTATGGGGTGAGCTGCTGTGTGATGATGTGTGCTGTCTAATAATGTGAGCTCACCACAATCACAATAGCAGTCAGTTCAGGACATGGTCTCAACATGAGAGCATGTACTCTAGTTCAAAACCAGGTCATTCAGTGAGATTAAAGACTACACTGACCTTTTTGGAGTTTGCAGCTGCTACAAGTTCTCATTTTCTCACTTATAGCATAATGCAAGTTGCCTCCAATTACTGAACATACTGTATGTTTGTTAGCATGCGCACCGGACAGAGTTATCTACTGGACTCACAGAGATGATCCTGCCAATCATCTCATCCCATATTGGGTAAGGTGACCAATGTGCCAAACTTCTAAGTCGCTGTAGTGGCTCAAAGTAGCCTGGTTAAGCTCATACTCCGATTATTAGAGACTCGGTCAAGATGCCTGGCTTCCTCCCGCATTAAACGGGTTACTGTGGCATGGAAACATCTCACCCCTTTCACTTTTGGTTTTTGCCATGTGTGCAACACTCATACAGTGTTATCGGTACATTTTGATGTCAACAAAAAACATGCAGCACTTACTTTATGATTACTATTGGGATCATCATTTCTTTCCCCTGTACTAGAAGTCATCTCAGCCAAAGAGAGAGGAGCAGCTGGCAGCCGCATTTTTTCATACTTTTTTGCTGGGGGACCGTTCTATTTGTGGGCGGGAGACCACAGGTAGACAGGAATATTGTGTTAGATGGTTTACTCATGACAACAGGAATACCCAATCGCAGGGTATCAAAGTTGCAAGTAAACAGCCTAATCCAAATAAGACTATAACTGGAATATGGCCAGTAGCTGGGTTACTCCATGCATGTAAACATTGCCGTACACATCCAAGAATCCCAAGCCTAGCCTTCAAATGGCTTCTCTCATCAACTGTTCTGATGCTGTCAATGTCTGGGGGCTTGGATGGCCTAAATACATGGAGAAAGAAGCGAAACACACCTGCGCGAGGTTCGAAAAGCACTTGGATATTTAAAAAAAGATGATGAGGACATATGATGCTGCAGTACTGCCTCTCACTCAGTGACGCCGAGGCTCACTGGACGGTCTCAACGGTTCATCATTCATGGAAATCATCTCCTGCTTTCCAAGTGGAGCCATCTCATCAAACACCTCACGCCTGCCACTGATGAGTTCTCACTCTAGAAACTCAGACCTCTCACTTTCTCTCTCTCCTGCTCTGTCTTCTTTCTCTTCTCAACACACACACAGACACACAGAAACACACACACACACACACACAATGCAACAAACGATCACTACCTAGAGAGAAGGAGTCTGGAAAGTCGACAACACAAACACTAATGAAAAACAAATCCCCATCGAATCCCATCTAAAAGAATTCTAGACAGAAATTCATCATTGACTGCGTTTACATGGACTTGAGTATCCCGGTTATGATCGGGTTTTTGAAGTATCCCGTTTTTGTGTTTGCACATGTAAACATCATATCCCGATTTCAGAAACCTGGATAAGCCCTTATCCCGGTTTTGAGAAACCCGATTATGCTAGCTGGAGTACTCTGAAAGAAACCAGGATACTGTTGCATGTATACATCTTATCCCGGTTTCTGACCGCTGCCGACTACCTGCGCAGGCGCGGCTTCAGCCAAGTGACGCAACAGAAAAACACAAACAATGGCGGTAACGAGAGCGTCTCATTTCTGGAGCGATGATTAAACAGAGTTTTGTCTTTCGATGATGAAAGAATTAAATATACTTGGCAGTTTAGATGGGAGAAAGCATCGAAATGCTGACCTATTCAAGTCTGTAGTATACAGACTACAAGACGCCGGTTTCCCAACACGTACAGTGGAGCAAGTCAGGTCACGGTGGAAAATACTAAATATAGCTTATAGCCGCTTATAGCCTGCTATAATCCAAAGTGGTCTCATTTTCAATAGCCACAGTAAAATTAATTTAAGGTTAACAGTTACAGAGGAATATCAGATTAACGATTTCAAAATTGCCGGTTTATGTTGTAAACATCACAGGCGCCTGCGCAAATAGCATGCAGTAATCAGTAATCGGGATACTAGTATCTATCATGTATACGGGGATATGAATAACCAGATTTCTCTGTGTTCCATGTAAACGCCATATCCCGAATATGATCAAAACCGGGATAAGCCTCATAACCGGGATACTCAAGTCCATGTAAACGCAGTCATTCATGCAAATCCCCCTTTTGGAATTTCACCATCCCATTGTTTCCCACCATACCTGTGCTCATTTTTTCTTCCCGCATGCACTCACAAATCCTGTAGTAATGCCGAAATATGAGCGGGGCGTTAGCAGTGTGACAACAGATTTCAGTATATAGCCTAGACCGAAAACACCAAAAGTGGTCAAATTGATTAAGAAAAAAGGGGTTTGAGGGTTTGGATTCATCCTCCGTCAAAGTTCAAAATAGTATTTTTCGGGTCAGTTCAGTTATGAGTTAATAGGCAGACCATCAGATAAGTGATTTTATAGTATTCCTGCAGCCCTGCGGTCACTTGGGGCCGATGGTTGAAACGGACTTGGAATGTGACAGTCATACTAAGTAGCAGGTAAAAGCCACAGGGCCGAGCAGGTGCAGCTACTGGAGACGTGTATCATAATAACAGACTCACTCTGTTCCTCCAGCGCTATAACAATCACACCATCATGAGAGAGAGAGAGAGAGAGAGAGAGAGAGAGAGAGAGAGGATGTGCGTGAATCACACAGATCACCTCTTCAACTGGATTAAGTGTTGTTGTCATTTCTGCCTCAAAACATAAAACCAGTGACTGTGAGTCTGAGTCCAGCAGCTTTGGGGTGTATTTTTTGGAGGACTGGACCAGTAAGTGAGCAGTTAATGAATTATTGAGCCATGTAAGTGCTACTCTCCTGCGCTTGTATTCACGCTGACTAATGAAGATGCTATGGCTGGCCTGATGGGGTATTCACTGTCACTGATCCGGGTCACAGTTGTATGTTTAGATAGCAGATAGTTTAGATTGTCCTTTGCTACTTTTAGTGAGGTATATATTGTGGAAAAAACATAGCGGTGTTCACAAATAACCAATGGCTGACTATATAAATACCATATATATACCATATAAATGTGACTTAACATGGCAAATCAGCAGTTATGAACCCAAGAAGACAGCCATGCACTCAGAGCTGCAGAAATCAGCCGTTGAAAATGTTTGGCTAATATACTGACTCCAGGTTGAATATTTGGTTAGCACAGCTATATGAAATATTAATAATTAGATATAATAAGAGAATAAGAACATGAGTTGTACAGGGCGATTCTGGCTTATCCTTTAGGGAGGAGTAAACGGTTAGATTTCTCTCATTATCCCATCGCCTCCCTCACCATCTCCGTTCCCAACAGCATCGTTCAAAAGACTCTTCTCTTTGAAAACTTTGGTTTTCTGTGTCTCTTTTTGAAGAACAGAAAAACACATTCTACAAATGAATCCTTTGAAGAGGTCTATTTTATACCCATGTAGCCACTGTACAAGTTCCACTTTTTTCCTTCATGCTTGTTGAACTAATGCTGCTACTTTTCTTCTCTCTCAAAGAAGAATTGTTTGGAAAATTCAAGTTTCACTCTCTTTTCTGTTCAGAAGTTACAAGGAATGGTCTGGTAATTAGATGGTTGAGAGACACAAGAGTTTTGTGTTACAATGTGCTACTCTGATTCTTCTGTATAACTAATGTGGGATAGATGTGATATATGCATCGAGGGGGACTTGTGCGATAGCTACCACTGTATTTACAAATGTGTCCATGACAAGTTAACAGTGAAGCATCTGGCTATAAATAATGCATAAAGAGTTGGGTAATCTGTATATGCATGGCATACTAGACCTACATGGCTTTAATTTGCTAGAGAAAGTGCCTCTGCATTATGTATTCTTAATGCCTGACTAGGAGGCACTGCATCATCTGTGGCTTTGCCTCCTGGCAAAACTTGAGGCAACTAATCCCTTGAATACAATTACTCACATCCCATAATTAACATGAGGTTTTTACAGAGTGGAAGTGTTACTTTATCACTCCTGGAGAGACCTTGCAATGACCTAGAAACTGAGTCACTTTCTCGTCCCACACAGCTTTAAGCGAAGAAGAAAACATTAGGCAACCATTATTATTATCTTACGGTCTTACTAATGTCACTATCATTATCTGGGTATAGCAATCTGGTGTCACAGTATGTACAATAACATGACGACGACATTTGACTTTATAGAAAAAATGGCATGACAACAATCTCCCAAAATATCCTCTTTGTTGTCATGTTGTAAACTTGATATGAGCATTCCCACAACCTAACCTCACCCACACATTATTTTTCTTTCTATTGCAAACCTTTTAAATCTTACCCTGTCCCTTAAATAATGTCAACAACATTCCCAAACAGATCACAGGCGGTGGAGTTTACTGTCAAGACATAGCCGCAAGTGGCATCATTGCATGTTGGGAAGACAGGATGCGTAACCACTCAAGTGATGTGTAAAGTCATTTTGCATCAAGTATAGAGCACTTTAGACAATGACAGTGTATTGATTGACTTGGCAGTATTATTGTGTTGAGCTGAGGGAGCTTAACAAAAAAAACACAAAAAGTACTTTAAGTAAGCACACAAAACTCAGGCAACAGAAGCATAATAATCTAATAAAACACATGTATTTGTATAAGTTATACTATGTGCACAGACTGCAGAGTTCAGTGTCACATTTGTTAAGGTCTACTGTTCTCTAGTGATGCTGCATGCAGGACAGCTACTTTTTCAAACACTGTTCTTCAGAAAACTGTGAGCTGATGCCACTCATGGTTAGTTACACAGTTGGAATATTTGGAGCAGATGATTGCATTGGTGAGTATCAAGAACAGGTCAAGCTCTTATTCAGTAGTTTCCTTTTCTCTATCCAGGAGGATGATTGTTGTTGAGTCTTTTTCAGATGCATGATGTTGATAGATCATACTCAAATAGGGACGAGCTGACACTTGATTGTGGATTGCTACCGCCATCTAAGAAAGAGCCAATCACAGAGCTGTTTTTTTCTCATCTAAATTCTGTGGAGCCAATCAACCCTTCCTGAAGGATGAAGGAGCACAGCCTGTCGCTGAATGACCAGGAGGGCAACGAGAGAAAGCTGTCAAGAACTCCTCGTCAAGGTGCTCATTCTCCCTGGACAGGGAAAGGTCAGCCATTCCAGCTGTAACTTTTCACCATGGTGACTGGGGAAAATGACTGGATATAGCTATATGTCTGTGTAGAAGAATCTGTGAAGAGTGTGTTCTGGACAGTAATGCGGGGCGGCTGTGGAGGTAGAGCGGGTTGTCCACTAATCAGAAGGTCGGTGGTTCGATCCCCGGCTCCTCCAGTCCGCATGTCGAAGTGTCCTTGGGCAAGATACTGAACCCCAAATTGCTCCCGATGGTTGCGCCAGCACCCTGCGTGGTAGCTTGCCGCCATCGGTGTGTGAATGGGTGAATGTAGACATTGTTGTAAAGCGCTTTGAGTGGTCGGTAGACTAGAAAAGCGCTATATAAATGCAGTCCATTTACCATTTAATGCATTTATGGATGCTCAGGGAAACAATTACATTCACCATGACCTCCACTAATAACACTACTAGCATCCAGAGAGGGTGTGACTCTGGGACTTTGACACCAAACAACTTTTAAACTCCACTTGCATCTCTGTTTCTGACTCAGTCAACCCAGGAAGGATAAAGAGATAAATGGAGAGTGCCAACTGTCATTACCGAGCCAGCTGTTATTTCAATTAATTCCCATGTTTACAAAATTATATTTTTGCTTCATGCAATTACGATCATGCCCATCATTTTGTACATGCACTGTTGAGGAAAAGATTGAGCCTGAGGAATAATGAATCAATATTTGGTTTGTCAGTGTGGTGGGTAAGATTGTATTCCTATTGTAAATTCCCATGATTACAAATGGCAACTTTCACAGCCATAAAATTATATACCTCCTTGTTTTTATCTGTGTCTGGCTGCAAACATAAAATTGGCATTCAATATGGAAATTCTTGTTAAAGAAAAAAAATAAATAAATAAAACATTTCTCAGTTCTGCTAATCCTTATTGCTTGAAACTTTAACTTTTTAACTTCTTATTATTACCTCCTCCAAGGAGGTTATGTTTTCGGTGCTGTTTGTTTGTTTGTTTGTTTGTCTGTCTGTCTGTTTGTCTGTTAGCAGGATTATGGAAAAACTACTGGCCCGATTTTCATGAAACTTCGTGGAAGGGTGTTTCATGGGCCAAGGAAGAACTCATTACATTTTGGAGCGGATCCGGATCCGACTCACGAACAAGCAATAATAGCACGAACCTTGGTGGAGGTCTGCGCTCTCCAAGTGCCCTTCTAGTTCATTTATTTATTTATGATGGACAAATCATCACCATAACAGACATATTTTGAGATTACCTATTTCATAGCAAATGCCATGAGCGATTTCCATGTTCTGGCCTTGGGTAATGTTTTCTCTCTCACAACTGTCCTAGACAGCTTCAGAAAGAGAACACGTGCATCAATCACAGCCGGCCTGGAGGGAAAGGAAGAAAACATTTTGCTTCTGGAAAATTCACCACCAGCCTCTCACTGCCACTGCATAAACAAGACAGATTTCACTCACAAATTTCATCCACTTCCACTTCTGTCACACTAAAACAAAGTAAATGCTCTCAACACGATTGCTCTGTCACATTGCTTATCCCCTTGATGTCTTTGTCTTGGAATGTTTCATACACAAATCATTATACTAAATTCACTGGTAAATCCTAAGTGATGCAATCTGAACAAAACTTTGAAAAGTTTGGCTCTTCTTTTGGAAGCATATATTTAAGTCAGGAAAAAATATTTCATTTAAGTTGTATCTGCATTTGTAACTTGTATTTCTACGCAGTGATGCAACAGCAGAGCAGCCTACTGGAGAACAAGGAAGGAGGAGATCAAACTGCAAGCTGCTGGCTAGGAATTACTCAGCGAGGTCCATTCACTTTCTGACAATTCGGCCAATTTGACAGTGGTTTCCACGAATCACTGTCATTCCCTTGTTTGTCAGTTAAAAAAAGGTGACTGTGGATTAAGACAACACCGCCTGTCAGTCAAAACCTTACTGGCACTGCTTTAATCCACCTATTGCTGCAGAGTAGTACGAAAATTTCATTGCTAGCTGTCTGAACACAGAAAAGGAGTCATTCACAAACAAAAATGCATGTGTAATTTAACACAAAATTGGAGACACTTATCTCTGCCAGATTCTACTAGAATCTTTGTTTTCACATTTCTCTTGAGTGTGAACTCTGGGGTAGAAATTATGTTTTCTCTGTTACCTCTGCTTTTCACTAACAATAAAACGTGTTTGATGGCTGGCGTAATAGAATACCGCTTGCGGCTCCACTAATGACAGGGTGTCTCTTCTACGTGTTTAGAAAGATGCGGGTGACATATTGACTTTCATTGAGTACTTCATTGTTCTTGTTCACTGGAGTGATTCGGTGGCTGTAAAGTAAGTGCTAAGACATCACAGTTTACTGATGGATTCAGAATGCAAAACCAACAATCTGGCCAATTAACTTGCAGTAGACTACATTTCTTGGAACAAATAGGGTACAATTTTTGTAACAAAAAGACCACAGATGAGTCAAAATGATAAGTGGTTGTGCAGTATACTGGCCTTCAGCTGCCAACTCATTTTGACATTTTTCTCAGCCTCCTACTATTACACACCGGTCTCCAGCAGTAGGTTAAATTTAAAACATAACCCTTTTCCTATAGGGCCAATGGACAACGGACACATCAACTCAAAAAGCACCTAAACCATGTCTTCTTCATCATATTGACACTCAATCTGTAAGGAGACATATACAGTATATGTACAGTAGTTAACAAGGAAATCCTAAAGCAATGGCGATGGCTTAGGTAGCATCAGAACTATGCAGGAAAGGCATGATTTAAGATAACATGTCTCATTACAGAGTGAGCAATCAATGTGTTGAAAAATACAGGTTTTGTGTGCTTTTGGGGTCGATTTTTGGAGCATCCATTGGCCCTATAGGACTGTATTGGAAATCCACAGCAAGATGTAAGTAGGTCTAGAGTGGAGCGTTTGATAAGAGGTCAGAATCGATGGGTATGATGGAGAAAGATGGGAAAAGAGGCTCCAGGCTATATGGGGCCGGGGTTATGCTTTAAGAACACATTGTTCAGCTCCCTGGCTCATTCATTATCTCAGTCCTGAGTCAAACCCCATGTCTAAATTCTGTTCAGTACATAAACCATAGTAACAGGTTGTGTTTTTACACCTCTCCTCCTTTAATGATACTGAGAAGTTGGTCTACACATTCATTACTTCATGGTTAGTTTACTGCAATTGTCTACAATCTGGTGCTGCCATTGTATCTACACTTTCAATAACAAATCATTACTGCAAGACTCCAAAGTAGAACCAACAATTTTCACCATATTACTTTTCATATTACATTCATCCCTATCCCAGCACCCTGTTAAGCTGCCGTGCTGAGTACAACGTACCTTTGTTTTCACACAAATCACTCCAATGCCAGCTTACTCACTCATTTAAAATACACAGCAAGGCGTTATCCACCATCCCCGGACTGGCGGTGCCGCGGCAGGGCTTTTTAATATGGAGCTCCACACCTCTCCAATAGTCTGCCAATTTATAAATCCAGCCACAAAAACCTGATCTACCTTGCGTTTCCCATCCCACTCAATTCCCTTCTCTCCTCACGCAGTCGCTATTCCCCAGCCCTGTCCTGCCCGGCCCTCTGCTGGCCCTCTTCATCACTTCTTCATCAGCAGCTCATTTCCTCCTTTGGCCGTGGCACCAAATCAGTCAAATCATGCACACCCCCCTCTACACTGGACCTGTAACAAACTCCAAACCCATAAACCCCTGAGTTTTGGGGTCATTTCCTGCAGATGGTTCGGATTACATTCTCTCTCCTAACACGCCACACCGCAGCTCACTTGGAAGAGACACATTTTCAGGTATCCAGGTGTGGTTATATGGTGCCACCTGAGTTCTCACACACCAAAGCGAACTGAAGGACTAAAGGCTCCAGAATTTGAATAAACTGCTCCAAACATGTTTGGTGTGAACACACCCTTAGAAGAGCTGAGAGGGGTTTTGTGCCTACAAATGCCTCTTAGCTGTGCTATCATCACTATAAAACATGACTTTTTGTGGCTAATTGCTTAAATAAACCTGACTTGGCCTGACAATAACCACTGCCCATATCAAGCATACTGTACTGATGCTGCAATGTGTGAAAAATGCCAATTCAAAATTCAACATCCAAACTATACTGAAGCCCAAGTCCAGTGTCATGATGTTTTCTGCGATTTTTTAGTACTTAGTTTTACCATCAATCACGTTGCACAGTATTATGGGTAACTGTTTTACTGTACTGTCATCCTGGTAGTATTTTTCCACTGTTTACTCCATAAAATCTCCAAAGCAGTATAAAATCTGATCAGCAAGTACAACACCTGACTCGTACAATAAATGGTGTTTTATAGCTGCCTGCTTGACTTGGTAGAAAAAAAAAGCACTATCATGTATAAGTGGGATCATTACTCCATATTTAACAAAAACAGTCTATGAAAACTATGAAATTGTTACTGATTTGCACACCATTACAGCTTAATGTTGGTGTGAGCTTAGGAGGAGTCATGTCTATGGGGGAAAAAAAAAACAAGGTTGAAACTGGACCAAGGTTATTAAGAGAAAGCCAGTTTCTAATCATTGAAGCTAGGACAGAGCAGGGAAGGGCGATCTGGGCTACGCTGCCGGCAGAAGCCAAGTTAGCCTCCCATTGTTGGACCTAATTGGACACGCTAGTGGATTACTGCAGCTTTGCCTGGAGATTGTCGCTGGCACCATTGTATGAAAATCCCAGTCCTGTAATACAGTAGGCTGGCCAGCTTCCGTCGCTTGTTCGTGGGATTTGTGTTTCTGAGATGTTCGAAAGCATTCAGAGAAGAGGAATCGATGATGAAGTAAAGTGGAAAAATGGAGCAAGTTTGATTTAAAGTCAGCTGAGGTAATAAGTCGGCGGAGCAGCAGGTACATTAGAGAGCAAACAACTGGCTGCTGGGAGTCTATAAACATGTAGGTCTAATCTCTGAAGAATCAGCCCTGCAATTTCCACACTAGTGACAAAAAAAGCTTTAAACTCAAGCGTCCCTGTGGTAAAAATGACAAAATTTGATTGTGTATATAAGCCTGAATATTGCTGGAATATTGCTGAATATTGCTAAGCTTAACCTTAGATCTGAAAAAAAAAATTTTTTTATACAAACGGGCTATATCTTTTTTTTTTTTCTGTTTTATTCAATACCTTTGATTCTATTTTCTCTCCCTGGAAATATTCTGCCTGTTCAGTCTTTCTTCTAAAAAACCCAGTGCATTGACATATTACTGATGATGAATGGGTTAAAGATTTTTTCCTATACAGAAGTAGAGTGTAAATTCTGGCTTATAGAGATCGAACTCTTCACAAGCAAATCACAGACAAAAACACATGTGCTGTTTTGAATCTCTATGGAGGCGGTGACATCTATGTAATTACAAGGGCTGCTTGCACTGCAGTTAATTATGTTTTCCCAAGATAGACAGAGCAAATCAATGTAATTAATGGACAAAAAAAAAAAAAAAAAGTGTTCAAAGAGTGAACATGTTTGTTTGAAGCATGGATGTCAACACAAAAGACTTTAAAAGCAAGCCTACGTCAACACGAAAGAAATAATTCTTATCGGATTTGCTGTTAGTTCTGCTGAACAAGACGAAGTGAACCAATAAAAGCGTAAACCTGCCGTTGTGCAAAGACATACAGCTCTGTTCCCTATAACCTCAGGTAGTGTAAAACATTATTACACATATTCACTCACCTTCATAGAGGCAGGACAAATAACCAAATATTACCCTCACATAACCAGGACGTACATGCCCCAGGATGTGGAACAGAGTGCGCTCATGCTGTCCTTTATACATCCGTGCAGACTGGAATATTGCCTCGGGTGCAATGTACCAACAAGACTGAAAACACCAATAACAACTCGTGTGACAGCTCGGGGATTACATCCTGTGGATAAATATATGTCATGTTTGCTCCTCATCACTGAAATCTCCCTGCTGTTCTCTTCCCTACTCTAACCTCTCCACACACCCAGTCAACCTGAAGGGCAGGGAAAGGGATGGATGGATGGAAGTATGGATGGATGGATGGATGGATGGGATAGATGGATGGAAGGATGGATAGATGGATGGATGGAGTCTCATATTCACACAGGAGGCTTTGGACACGCACATATATCAACGCGCACACATAAACAACCCGAGGGTGCGACTAAGATTGCAGAACATCAGGGGTTTAGCCCAGATGCAGTGACACGACCGTTGATCAGGTTTTTTATTTTTTATTTTTTATTTTTTCAGTTGCCAAATATATCAACCTAGGTCAATTTGAGAGACTACATCACCTAAACATTTCTAGGGAAAAGCAGGAATATGAAATGCTTGAGGTTACCTATATGAAGAAGCCATGCTGTTCTATGTGGGATCCAAGACACTCTTTAGAATATTGATCTTTGGAGATCATCGAGAACACAAAATTGACTCAATTGAACTGTTACCAGTAATTGTTCAAGTTATGATATTGTTCAGTTTCATCAATTTATCAATACATCATACATAATTTAATGAAATTATAATAATGAAATGAATATATTATTCCCTGCACTTAACTGCAGATATTTCCTTGTTCAGAATTCGGTTAAGTTGAGGAATCCATTGCCAAACTCAGAGTTCCCAAGTCGTGTTTACCACAGCAAAGCTGATGTAAACAGTAGTTTTATGTTGGAGCTAATACAGTATCTGCCATCTTTCCCAAATAACGTTAATGCAGCATTTGAGTTAGACTGTCCACAGCAATGGAGAGCTCGACAGATGACAAAGGAAATGCGGATTAGCATTAAGAAATATGTGTACCTTTACTAGCATTAACAAATATCTCTACAGCTCATCAGCATTAACAAATATGTGTACCTTCACTAGCATGAACAAATATTTCTTCAGCTCACCGGCATTAATAAATATGCGTACCCTTGCTGGCATCAACAAACATGGGCAGGCTTCTACCGCAGTGGCACCTCATCTCTACATGAGCGCCATCATCCTAATGATGTCTTCAGTGTAGACTGAGTCAACATGCAGCCCCCCAGGGCCAAGTTGATGGCTGTTATTCCTCTACTCTCCATCAGCCTCAATCATCACCCTCTCTGTGGGGCTCCGCTACACACCCGCACTTTACAAAACAACCTCTCTCAAACGGCCTGTCGGCACCCGGAGGCGGAGCTGCGATGCTTTTAGAGGTAGCGGAGGGTGGACAAAAACCTCGGGGCGTGGATGGTCAGGGCTAGTGTTGGAACGCAGGCCCAATCTTCTCATACCATTTAGTTCAAACGCCAACTCGTGCCCCTCTTGGGAGACTGAATGGTAATGGCTGGAGTGTGAGATGAGTTTGCTCGCCTTCTTTTTTTCCTGCTCTCCTCCCTCATTTGCGGCTGTCCCCTGTGGCTCTCTTAATCTGCTAGAGAGAGAGAGAGAGAGACAGAGAGCGAATGGCAGAGCCTGCCAAGCCCCCTACACCAATGCATGGCTGAAGAAAGAGTAGGACAGAGAGTTGGGTTGAAAAAAAAAAAAAAAAAGAGGGGGAGGACAGAAGAGAGAAAATACTTTACAGAGGAAAACTCATATTGGGTCACTGTGGGAGTATCTGCTGAATGGCTGTAATTCCAATGTGCATCACTTCATTAGAGAGCTGATGGCTTTTGGAGGCAGCTGAACTGGAACCGAACCACTTGTGGTCCTCCAGGAGCTGGCTTTTTATACAACACTCTCATTCTCACATTTGAACTGCTTCTGACTCCCTCCCAAACACACACACACACACGCACGCACGCACACACACCACCCAAGTAGTGGCCATTACCGTATGCTGATTTAGAAGTAGTCATTTTTTTCAGTTCAGTGCTCCTAAGTAAAAGCCTGGAATATATAAGGACATATTCAAAGCCCTGTGGGACAAAATACTGCCTTCTTTATTTCTGCCGATGTTAAGAATCTCCATGATTTCTCCCCTCTATTGTTTGTGCGAGTGAAGGCCACAGGACATCAGCAGCAGCGGAATGGAAGTTTATTCGAGAAAAATAATTTCTTGAATTTTCTCCACAGTGGCCGAGTTTGATAACAGTTTGATACCTGTGTATTTGTGTGTGCATGAGAGAAAGAGAGGGAGAGAGAGGGTGTGTGTGTGTGCGTGTTTGAGTGTCCCTGTTTGCATTTAAATGTTAAAACTAAAACAGCTTTGCCCCTCCCCATGCTGTTAGAAGAATTTCAATATCAACATCCACTGCGGCTCGTGAGTTGTATCTCCTCCCAGTATCCCAGCCTTCCCAGTCAGAGGGGCAGCTGTCTGTGGAGCCGTTCCTCTGGACCAACTCCAGACTTCGGCGGGAGTCTGCACCCAATAAACCAACACACACTCCATGACGCCTAAACACACACGGCTGGATGCTGCCTTCCCTTCCAAATGTCCTCTTTTTTTTCTCTCTTCGGGGGAAACGGAACCACAGTGTGAAGTTTTTTCAGCTGCTGCCAGCATGGGAATGTTACCAAATGATTGGACACAGCGCTCCATTCGGTCCTGGCTGGTTTGGCTGTGGCAGATAAGGGGAAGTTGGGGGCGGGGGTGGGGGTATTTCATCAGTTTTCAGGAAGAAAGCGTGAATTATTGGAATGATTAATCTTATTAAGGTGATTCGATTGTTTTGCGCACTGTAACGTACCAGCAGATCACTTACGCCCAGACAAATTCCGCTGGCAGAGGGAATGGATTTGCTGTGAAAATGGAATTTAAATCTGAAGCCACTTCATCACACACTGTATGATCTTATCAGGGGAGAGGAGGAAAACAATAATTGAGCCACAGACAGGCCTAAAATTACTCATTACCATCTCATTAGCCTCTGGCACTCAGGCTGATGTAACCAACACCCCACCTGATGTAAGTAAAATAAGTTGACAGTCAAGATTAAGGAGCTTCAAGGAGCTTGTTTTTAAATAAGACAGTCTAATGGAAAAGACAGTGGGAAACCATGGATTTAGTGTGAAAGCCAGTGCTGAACAGTGTGAGGATGGTAGTTTTCTTTGCACAGTTCACTACTATTTGTGCAAAAAAAAAAAAAAAAAAGCATGATCCGTTCATATGCTGGATATTACAGAACACACAGCTCAAATCCACGGCCAGGAGCCTAATGGTGTGACCTTGAGAGGGATGAAAGCACATGGGTCTGCAGCACTTAGGGCACAGAAAATATACAGAGACTATCCACTGAGAGAAAGACTCTAGACTTTATTATTCTTCTTTAATCCGCTTACTGTGAATTCCTGCAAATATGTTAGAATCCATCCCCGCTGTGCTGATGTTTGTCATTTCAGGAGGGCGTTTCCAAACCAGTTAAGGACACCCAGATGATGAAATTGTTTTCATCAAATGCAGTCGATTCCACCAAGTTGCTCTCTCCACTTTCCCCAGTGTCAGGAATGCAAATATAAGCTGGAGACTACTGTAGCTTTTATTTATCATATTGATGTTCTAGTGCTCCATGTGGAATATAGCGTGGTATAGGTTTCTTTGCGGGTGCCATTTCCTCAACGTGAAGCTCTGGCTCAACCACTGCCGGCTGGTAGTCCACCACTTACTGTAAATATAATTGAGTGATTCCACCTGCAGTAGCACAAAGCTACAGGTGTCAAATTCCTAATGTAAGTGCAATTCTCTGTATGTAGACATGCAATGACATGGTAATATGTTCCCATTGTGATGTCCGCAGGGAAAGGTCTCATTCAAATACTGGGATATGTTTCTCATAGGGGTGTAACGGTACACGTATTCGTACCGGACCGTTTCGGTACAGGACTTTCGGTACGGTGCAGATGTGTACCGAATGCAATCTTAGTAGGCTTGTTTTGCGTGCGGAACATACTTCAAATCAGAGTTCCCACACGAACATATTAAGTGGCGGACCGGACATTTGTTTAGTCTCCGCCTCGCACTTTGAGCGCACTACACAGACAGCACGCTTAGCTTAGCCTAGCCTAGCCTAGCGTCTGGCTAGCGAACGTCATGGCCAATGCAAACGATAAGCCAGAGCTTGAAGACCCTCCCTTACCGTTAAGGTCTCCTTTGTTCAGTAGTGATCGGGTATGTTTCTGGCAACACGTCAAAACTTGATAACTCATTTGAAACGGCACCACGCGAATGTGAATATCACTGCTGCAAGGAAAAAAACGAGCGTGGTGCAAACGCTGCTCCCTTCGTCATTTAAACAACCTTTCGCTGGTAATTCAGATCGGGCCAAAGCAATAACAAATGCTGCACTTTAGTCAATGTGGAAAAGTTCATTTCCTAAAAAAAGAAAAGATTATTATAGTTATTTATATTTTGGATTTTATTTTATATATTTCTTATTATATTTTATATTTTGTTTAATTTATTTGAAAATATTTTATTTATTGGAGAACTTATTAGTAGTAGTCTGCAGCAGTATTCTATTTTTTATTCTATTTTATTTTTATATATTTTATTTTTTATTATGTTTCATTTAAAATTTTATTTAAAAAAATGATAAACTGTTGATGTTTACAAAAGTTCATAATAAACGACAAGCGATTTTATGTTTTGCATTTTTTCCCCTTACTGTACCGAAAATTAACTGAACTGTGACTTCAAAACCGAGGTACGTACCGAACCGTGATTTTTGTGTACTGTTACACCCCTAGTTTCTCATAAATACATGATTTACACTGAGAATGTACAGCTGATGTTCCTATTACTTTCTGTATTATGCGCTTCACATCTTATTTTCCTCTATTTCACCACATGTGTTGGTGCCCATGCCTGTCATGTTGGTTCATTACAGCACAAGGGACTGTGTCTTCTCTGAGTTTGTTTTTACAGACACACCAGGGAAAGCACAGCTTGTCCTCTACAGCCTACTGTAATGTAGATCACAGTCCTCAGCATTGTCACACACAATTGAAGGAGAGACACAAAGAGAGAGAGAGAGAAAGAGAGAGCACATTAGGAGCATCTGTTTATCTTCAGTTATCTTAAGACTTGAGAAAACGAGTAATAGGCAAAAATGAGACAGATTTTACAAAACCACAAATTTCAAGGGCTGCTCAAAGTCAGAAAGATAGAGTGTGCAGCGGATGAACAGACAGTGTAATAAAGATATAACAGAAGAAGATTTCTTCCACTGGAGTGCAGAGCAGCGTTTTATTCTTTAATCTTTACCTGGATCCCCATTAGCTGCACCGACACGACCGCAGGTCTTCCCGGGGTACACAGACAAGAAGCACAATTTACACAACAAGAAAGCAAAAGGAGCAAACACATAAGAGTTAACAGAAGACACAAAGCAAAACAGACAAAACACACTTTTTTTTTTTTAGAACTTTGCTCAAAAAAGAACACATTGCAATGTACAAAATGTGAGGTGTAGCATAAATGATTTACACCAGTATTGTATTTTGTGTGCTGCAGTGTGCTCATTATTTCAGTTTCGTCTTATGTTTTGATTTGTGTCTGAAATTGAAAGGCTTTTCACTCAGTAATCTGCTTCTCTTGAGCAGGTTTGTTTATGGCTTGTGAATTGCCAGATAACGTCTAAATCCTGTAGCTGTTTTGCAAAGTGGCCACGACAGTCTGTGTTAACAAATTCAATGAGATTGTCGGTACGAATTGAACTGGAACAATTATGAAAAACAGACACAGGTTGTGAGCAGCTTTGAGGCCTGTCAAATCATCTTTTTTCCAGATCATCGCTGGTGATCTCCTTGTCTTAACACTAAGTGCCATCAGAAGTAGAAACTAATTCAAACTACTATAATTACTAAGTTTAAGTGGGTGTTTTGAAAAGCTGTCTTTTCAGTGCTTTAAATGTGTGCATCTCTGCATGTCTGGCTGACGTCTCCCAATGGATGTCTGTCTGCCACATCAAGTCCTGACAAGACTGAGTTTTCCCCCGGCACGTCCTACCTCTTCCAGACATGTGATAATCATTACTGACAATACCAGACAGGGCAAACTTAATTCTTCAGCTTTGTATGCTCAACTGTGCTTCTAACTGTACTTTCTAATTCTGTTAGCCGGTCTAAACAGGGATTCCCAAACTGCTTTATGTCAAGGACCTCCTAATCGATACATATTAGGCCACGGGCGCCCATTTGATCACATTTTGTCCCAGGAACCCTGAACCTGACAAGACATGATTTAATTTCAAACTGGTTAACTCTATTCTGTAGGTAGGAAGATAACAGCGGACAAAGCAAAACATTCGGTCAGAGCAGCCATTCTTATATCGTACATTCACTTACTGTGCAAACGTCAAGTGAATTGAGAATTGGTTAAATTTAACTAACATTTGTTTTCATGGGGACCCCCTAAAACCCTCTCAAGGACCCCTGGGGGTCCCTGGACAGCACCTTGGAAACTATTGTTCTACAATACACAAAAATGCTAATGTGTTTGTGATAAAAGAGAAATGAAAATAACTTTTTTTGCCACCATAACATCCTGTTATCATTCCAAGCCAGTAGTTAGAGCATCAAAAGTTACCCGGCAGAACAAAATTATTATTATTATGTTTTTCTTTAAGCTGTGCATTACCATAAAACAGTGTGTTGCTATTTATTTGTCCTAACCTCTCATTATCCTTAGTAATAGACGCTCAAATGGCATTTAAACATAAGCTGTTTTGTAAAAGGACAGCCCAGTGAAGTGCCTTGACAATGCTTTTACCAAGAATTTAATTTAATTCTTGAGTGGTAACCTTGCACAGAAATGAATGACAATTACCACAACATCAACTCTTATTTAAAGACTTTATACAAGTAGAATTCAACCAAAGAACCTGAGCCACATTCTGTTAACCTATGCTACAGGTGAATTATTTTGGTTTGCATAGGGTTATTAAGCCTCATTGAAAAGCGACAATATTAGCTTGGAGGAGAGTATGCATAAATGGCAGGTACTAGTTTACATTTCACATCAAATATGCAATACTAAGGAATTTTTTGGGGGGAGATGTGATTAGCACAGCTGTAGTGTTTGAGTTTCAGCTACAATCAAATTTGAATATTGACTGTTGAAAGGTGCCAAAGCCTTCAGTACATGGAAATCACAAAAGCCTCACAATAGATTTACAGTTAACTTGTTAAATGGCTACCCAAGACATTTAGCTTCAATCCAAAATGCCACACCATGCCTTATTTAAAAAAAAAAATGTCCACGTCAAATCCCTGCTGCGCTTCATCCACCGGCTCCCATAGGTGCTTGCTGCATTCAGTTGGAAACACTGATGCTGGAGTAGGCATACAAAGCTACTAAAGGAATTGCACCACTCTACCTGCAAGCCATGGATCAACCACACAACTCAGTTTGGACCTTGCACCCTACTCAGTTCTTCCATCCCTGCAGCAACCTGGCCGTTGTTTTACATGGTGAAAACTCTTTTCTCTTCTCAGCTCTGCAGTCACGAATGCAGACTCTCATCCCATTTTATGTAGTAAACAAAAAAAGAACAAAAAAAAACATCTCATTTGGCTGCATCCCTTCCAAACTTCCATACTTGTCCTACATTTAATTATCCTCTTAGCTTCCACTTCTGACTATAAACCAGTGTTTCTCAACTACAGTAGTTGGTTGCGACCCAAAACTGGGTCACAGAACATTTAATCTGGATTTAATATGTCTGGTATTGTCGGAAAACCTCTTATATTTCAATTGAGTGATTATATCCCTATCCCCTTTTGTGTTTTTGCCTTTTCTGACCAAAATCCTATATTCATGTGTACATATCTACTGAATATATCAGTAGCATTTTATCAGTTGAATATACCAAAAGCATTATATAGCAAAATTATATACACATCATTGTTACTATTCTCTCTGGGTTTACTGTGACCTCTAGAAATGTTAGGAAAAAAAATAAATAAATACTATTACTATTACTATTACGGCCCAAATTTTGATGTATGCGGATGATTCAACTATATATATGTCGGCATTCACAGCCAATGAGTTAAATACGGTTTTAAATTTAGTTTGTTAAAAACAGATTACTCTATTCATTACTTGTATTTATCAGAAATATCTCTGTTACAAAAACTCTGTTTATTTTGTATAAGAATTTATCTCTCAGTTTAGATAGACATGACTACTCTACCAGACATGCTATAGGAGGAAATTTTACATTACCGAAAGCAAGAACAAACGCAATCAAACGAACGGTCATGTACCGAGCTATGCATGAATGGAATTTACTCCCTAGACATATCACACAAGAAAACAGTAAAATTCGATTTAAAATTTTAGTAAAACAGCATCTTTTGACTAGAGATGTTGAAAAGATGTAGAAACTAGTTGGCTACGTTTGGAATAAAATACAAATATGAGTTTGATTGTGTTGATGTGTCTTGTGGCCGCGGAGGGTCTGAGTTTGTGGACCGGGAAACTGGAGTGAAACGGACTAATTTCATGTATTTTGATTATTGTATTGAATACTAGTGTGAAATGGACCGTATTATGATTTGAAATGTGTTGGGACACTGGAGTGAAACGAACTATGTAAAGTCTGTTTTGTGGACCCCAGGAAGAATAGCTGCTGCAATGCTGTAGCTAATGGGGATCCTAATAAACTAAACTAAACTAAACCGCTACTGCTAATATTACACCTTCTTCTACTACTGCTACTACAACTACTAGCCTGTTATTACCACCTACTACTCTTACTGATACAGACGTGTGCCTTGATATCCTGTCTGTGAATATCAGGAACAGGAGAGGGGGCAAGGTGCATCCTTGGCAGAGTGCGAAATAAACTCCCATTACTTTTACTTCCTAGAAAACAGAGTATCTTTCATGGCGACCTCATGCTGCACCAGTAGGCGTAAATATAAATTTCTAACCAACAAAACCATCCGATTTTTGAACAATCCCGCCCCTCCGCGCCCCTCCCATCAAATAAAATTGCCTTTCTCTCCTTGACTCATATTCCATGGGACTTTTGAATGGTCCCTCGCAGCATTATGTCCCGACCATAGACTGTAAAAAAAACCATAGGTTTTTGAAGGGCCGCTTTGAAGCCAAAAGTTGGGGTTTACAAGCGCCGCCATGTTGACATTTTTTGGAGCCAGGGCAGCCAAAGCGAAGCCGGGGGTCGTCCACAGAGGTCCGCCTGCTGATGGCCCGATCACTGGACAGGCGACCTGTCAATCACTCGGAAAACAACCCCGTTTTATAACCGTTATATCCCGTTAATGACACAATTATTTTGCAAATCACCATATGGACACACATTAGAAGAAGTTAAATTAACCTGAGACCATAACCTCTCGTCAAAAAAAAATTATTGACTTTATATTTTGAGTGAGAAGTTGGGTTGTGGTCCCATTGACTTGCATGGAGTTGGGCTGGGCTTGGAGTCTTTTTTTCAGCATCTAGCGGACGTTAAAGGAATTGCAGCTTGCCGCCACTTCCTTATTGGCTTAAAAATTCACCAGTGGTTTTGGCCGCTTGGTCCCGCCCCAACATCATCATTTTCAACAGGAAATGCATCAAATCAAGGAAGTAAATATGCCATTCCATGGGGTCTTTAATGTTAAGAATGCGAACGCAGCTCTCGCTCCAAGTGTATAGTGACCAAATAGCTGGCAGCAACGGCCCCGACACCCCATACTCCTGCAACAAAAACATACTCAGGAACAGGGTTGTAAGCTTTTTTCCAACCCACACATCACATGTTGAGAGGATTGGCAAACTCCCATGACTCCTCAATTATCTGTGAGAGGGTAACAAGCTGGTCCATTGTTCCGCAACCAGGATGAGATCTGCATTGTTCCTCCAGAATCCAAGGTTTGACCATCGGCCAGACTACTACTACTACTAATAGTATTACTAATTTAACTACTACTATTAATACTACTTTTACTACTACTACCACAACTACTGCTACTACTACTGCTACGGCTGCTACTACTACTGCTACTACAAGCGTACCTACCCACATATTATTCTTCTAGACTCATCAGTGTGACTGGAATAAAGCAGGCGGAGGCATTAGGTGGAGTGGCGGTGTACAAGTACTGACTGTGATCATTATCACTCTGACCGTGAACATCAACAGTGATTAGACTGAACAACATGGCCCTGAACTCAATTTGGGCTTCTCTGTAAATTAGCAACCATGGAAAACTGCATCTTTTCTGCCTAGAACACAGGCAAAATCACAGCAAAAGAGACTATTTTTTCAGTGTAAGAACTCTGCCTCGACTCTGGTCTAACAAAGTGTTCCTGTAGCCAATTTATGCTGCTGTCAGACATGGGCTTTTATCGGGTCTTCGCACAAGCAGACCCTGTTGTTACTGGATAAACTAAACACAGACAGTTGTTTAAAGCATCACAAAAAAAACAAAGAAAAAGAAAATCAGCCACCGCCAGCAGCAGGTGAGCTGTTCAGGCCTTTTTAAGGCCTTGATCCCATTTCAGAATAAAGACAATATTCTCCATATACCTTGCAAGCTGAGAAATGAGTACTATTACTTCAACTACCTCTGTCTCCCCTCTTCCTGTCCTGGTGACACCCGCCAACGCATTGATTCAGTCGTTCCTGCAGGCTGCCGGGATACAACTGATAGACGGCTAAAAATAAAACTGCCTCTCAAGTGAATAAATAAGAGGCATTGATTCCATCTCTCTGCCTTGCCCCCTCTAATGTTGATCAACTAATCCCAGGCACTTGGCTGCTCAAAAATTACAGTAAGCACAATTATTTACCCAGATTCTTATGCACTTGGCCAGTCAAAGAGCTGTCTGATCTTGTTATCGCGCTGCCGTGCTTCCAACCGCTTGTCTCGTGTTCCTCGTACCTGACAATCGCTGTCAAAACCAGTTTGATGTCAGCTAACACAAGGGGCACACGGACAGATGACAGGTGTTAATAGGTGGATATCTACACTGACAGGCGCACACACACACACACACACACACACACACACACACACGCAATTGCTAACACTCCTACAACCACATTTGTACCACAGTTGACTTTGAATCAACCTCAGTTTCAACTGCGCCCCTAAGCTGTGACAATGAGACGGATCACAGGGGAGAACTGACAAAAGTAAATGTTTACTCTTCTCCCGTATAAAAAGCAGGATAATCTGATGAAACTCTGAGACACAGACACACACACACAGCACCTCCCTTCCTCCCCCCTCCTTCCCTCCCTCCAACTGCTACTACTCCACTCCTGACTATGCTATACCATCTAGTGGAGCACTCTGGTAGAGCAAGGGCTGGGACACAGCAGACAAGCTCAGTGCAGCTCAGTATGAGATATCTCTATTGATCAGAGATATCATACTGACATTGAGCCATAATGCTGTTTTGCACTGCAGAGCTTTAGCCCACTGAGCAGAGAAGACTGCTGATGTGAACTTGCTAAATAATCCAGTCCAATATTTGGCTGCAGACAAATCTCTCCATGGTTGGACTGTGAGATAAGTAAAGCCAATTAACATGAACAAACCATTAGCAGAAAAGTAAACAAAATGCATTAATGTGATTGAACACTGCATTAAGCGCTAATCCAATTACACAAAAAGTAAACATCATTGTAAGGCAGTCTGACGGTGTGACTTTTGGAACCAAACATTTCAGTCGCCACCAGGGGGAGCAGTGATCAGATGTGACAGGCTGTCCTGTCAATAGGCTTACATACTGTATTTCCACAGTGGAAGTGCACATTCTTTACATGCTACAGAGACCTTCTATCCCCTTCCGAGTAGCTTCCTACCATATAAAACATACCGTGAGTGTGTGAGTATGTGTGTGTATGTGTTTGCCCATGCATGTGGATGTGTGTGCGTGTGCATGAGCGTGTGCATGTGTGTGTGTGTACAGTAAGTGTGTGCATGTGTGTGTGTGTGTGTGTGTGTGTGTGTGTGTGTGTGTTCAGACAGCAGAAGTGCTGGGTCATGTAGCAGGATACCGCTGGTCGCCTCTACAGTGAAATCCACTTTGAAAGATTGTATGCCTCCGAGCTTCCCAGCTCTCCCAGTCGAGACCTAAGACTCCAGCTCCCCCGTCCTGCCGTCGCTCTGAGAGCCTGGGAGAGCCGGCGCATCACAGGAGGCACTCTCTTTTATCTGAGAGTTTGTTTGTGTCACTGCTTCTTCGGTGCTTGTTGTATAATTACGCAGCCTGGTGACATGACAGGAGACTGCTATGCAAATATATTAATAGTTTATCCAATCAATATTGAATGTGTGATCCTTTAAAAAATAAATCAATGGATTCAGACGCGGTTCAAAGCAGCCTTATTCATGAGCTCTGCCTTGTCTCTAGTTTCATTAAGACGAACACGGACTTTGCAGCGAGCTGAAAATAAAATAGGCCAGACAGCTTTGGGAAACAAAACAAACAAAACAAAGACAAACAAATGTAACACAAATTGAATGTTTGGAATCAAATCCAAAACTTAAAATTGCACAGGGACATCAATATCAATTCTCTTTTTAAAGCGATGCTGTCAGTCGGCATGAAAGGCCATTTCACTTGATTCATACCTATAGAGATTTCTCCTGACCTGATCTTTCTCTCTCTCTCTCTCTCTCTCATGCACACACACACACACACACACACACTTACTTCACTTCAACCTCAATTGACAGCCTACATGTCTCACAAAGGTCTATCATTTGCAGCAGCTACAATTTGTAACAGCTGGCAGGCTGGTAGACCATGTACACTTCAATAAAATATAGAAGCCGGTGCTAGAGTGAGGTCACAGTGGGATTATTATGTTTTTTCATTTTCGTTTTCTCTCTCTGTCTCTTTTAGGGAATGACATGATTATACCCTGTTGTCATAGCAGATTAAATCTTATTTACTTTTATGTGTCCTTAACATCGTTGCTGAAACATGAAATAGCTCATTCCTGTCCTGGCTACATGAACAAACCAATGAAACTGGGCCTTAAAACAAAGAGAAAGCAGAGAGAAAGCACTGATTCCCATTGGGAATGTGTAGTGTGTCCCCACAGTCCGTTTCCCTGAATGAGTATTGAGGTCTTGGATTGCTCTGGGCTAACAGTCCGGTCTAGTCCAGTCTAGTCCAGTCCAATCCCAATTTTCCATCGGGGTTTAAATCTCTGCATTACCTCCACTTGGAAGTAGGCTCTGCTGGGAGAGCGTCCCACACAGCCACACAGCCAGGGGAGGCAGACTGTGAGTAATACTTTAAAACAGAGCACTTACCTAAACCGGCCAGCCAACCGAGCCAGAGGGGAGGGGATGGAGGCCAGAGGAGAGCCAGCAACACGGGGGAAGGTGACAGGGAAGGTGACCCGGCAGGAGCGAGGGCAGTGAAGAGATCCACAGGTCGACCAATGGGGAGAGAAAGAGACAGATAGAAAGAAACCTTTACAGTGTGAAAAAGCCAAAGGTCCGCACCACTGGATATTGAGATTTTAAATTTAAATTTCTCCAGCACTCTCGATGAAATGGTCTCATCCTTCCATGACTTACACTGAAATACACTCATCTCATCAGCCTAAATCACAGAGTGGGGCTGCAGTAGAGAGGAGCATCCCATCCCCCCCGATTGATTGAGACCCTGTAGATTCATCCTGTATGCCCAAACAACATGAGGGTGACATTGTATCTTTTGCCTCTCTTATCCCTTTGGCATCCTTTGGTATAAAGCAATCACAAACCAGTTGGGTTGGTAAACATGAATG
The DNA here is from genome assembly GCF_048128805.1 of Centroberyx gerrardi. Lineage (NCBI taxonomy): Eukaryota > Metazoa > Chordata > Actinopteri > Beryciformes > Berycidae > Centroberyx > Centroberyx gerrardi. Next base: position 25,671,720 of record NC_136003.1, read on the forward strand.
TGCAGTTTACTGACGTCATGTTACATGATTTCTGGGATATGAAGTTCAAACAGTTACCTCTTGTTGCCAGTGTTGCCAATGTGCAAAGTTGCCTAGTGCAGCTTTAAAGGCCTTTTTAGAATTCCAAAAATGGACTTGGAAAGTAAATACAAAGTTTTTGCAACGTCCTTTACACAACATATTTGCACCAGAACAATGGGCTAAAAAGTGTTGGTACCCAAGTGTGATGCCTACTTTTTAACTTTTAGCACTGTACCTGTAATATGTAATATGTGCAAGTAATAGGTATAATTTTTTCCTCTGTATATAACAGCCAAGGGTGCAGGAGGCAGGGGGGGACACGGGGAACAGGTCCCCTGCAATAAAGAAGAGCATTTAATTGTCCACCGCAAAAAAAATAATTCCATTGCATAAATCGTCTCAGAGGACGCTGATCCTGACTGGGACTTTTATTGAGAAAGATTTTGCCGTAGCTGAAATATGAGCACTGCCTACTTCCTCTCACATGGTTCGGAGCAAGGGTAAAGTAGTGCTGGACAAGCAATGATGAGTGGGTTACAGCCACCACCATGCAAAACAACAAAAGAACAAAAAAAAGGGAAAAAAAACCCTGATATGAGTGTGTTTTTCTTTTTTTTTTTTAGAGTAGTGCAGAAAACATTAGCTATAAACAGTAAGTATTACCAAGGCAATTGTGTAAGTAAGATTCAAGCAAGCGCCACTGCCAGACCATCTGTTAGATGGTCTGTTAGATGGTCTGTTAGATCATCCTTCTTCACACTTGGGTTTAGCACTACCTTGCAGTGACAAGCCACATCACCCACGTGTGCAGGAGAAATATGCCAGTAAAGGAGCTAGGGCTGCAGCTATCGATTATTTTAGTAATCGAGTATTCTACCGATTATTCCATCGATTAATCGAGTAATCGGATAAGAAATACTTTTGCTTTATTAAAGAGCAATAGTAAATATACAAAAGAGAAAAGCTGTCCGCACGAAGCTGTCCATACAACACTGTGATTTACTGAAAACGAGGTGAAATAATTATTATTATTGATATTTATTACTAGGCCTAAATACCATACAAGTTCATAAGACTGGCTAATGTACATTTATTTACTATGTTGAAGGGTTGCCCTACACCTGCTGACCCTACTCACTGCAATCAAACTAAACTGAATATACCTGCTGTATTGGACTGGTGCATTTTAGGCTCCAATTGCTACTTACACCACCTGATATTTTGCTTTCTGGGGTATTTTATGCATCACTGTGAGGGGAGTAGGTGTGTGTGTGTGTGCGTGTGTGTGTGTGTATGTATGTGTGTGTGACTATCATAATAACATGAATGAAGCTCAGGCTTTCACAAATTGACTGCAGCATTTTATTTTCTGTGGGTATTTTCTTGAGCAAAACTTAGCTAACTTAGGGACATCATAACTAGCCACCATATTGATTTACGTTCTTAACTAGCCATTACATATAGCCATAATTAACGTGCATTCTTTACTAGCCTTCATCTCATCCCGTTTTAATATTAAGTGCTGACTCCGCCCACCCGGGCCAGTTTCGGCGTACGCCGGTAGCACTTACAAGTGGACCCTATCCTACAGTCCCTGCTCTCAGCGGAGGGAAGGAGCTACGCTGTGTGTGGGAAGCGCTGTGACCGTCAGACCTCTCTGGATTAGACAAGCAAGTAGAGAAAACCGGCATCAGCCGAACCAATTTATTGCCAAATGCTTTGGGATTCAACACATTAACATTGCTTCCCAGGGTCAGAAAAAGTCGGCAGATTTGTCGCTAGTCGCTTTTGAGAAATAAAGTCGCCAGGGGGGTCTGAAAAGTCGCTAAGTCTAGCGACAAAGTCGCCAAGTTGGCAACACTGGATCCGAAACTTTGGACACTTTCTGTCGTTTTCTCTGGCCTGTCTCTTCTCTTCGCCCCTCGCTATTTTCTCTTTCTCCAGCGCGTTGTGCAACAGTAATAATCATCCGTGCGAAACACTGAGTGTGTATATAGTTATATGGATTACACGAAGCTTCGATGCAAAGAATTTGCATCGATGATTTTTAGTAATCGAGTTACTCGAGTTTCTCGAGGAATCGTTTCAGCCCTAAAAGGAGCTATAGTTAATGTTAGTCTCCCCAGCTAATGGAGCTGAGCTCTCTCACAGTTTCTTTCTATTGTTCACGCGAGTAAAAGAACAGCATGCTTAATCGTTTCTTAATTTATCCTCTCTCCCTCAGAGAGAGAGAGAGAGAGAGAGGATGCAAGACACCAGGTAAAAAAGCTGTGAACTGCTTGTTCAGATTCCAGGCAGGAGTTGTTCAATATCAATCATCTCCCACTTCCACAACATGTAAAGAAATGATAGAACAAGATCTAGGAACAGTATGTAGTGAGTCCACCTAATGCAGGGCAGAGACCCCCTGCTCACCCATAACGAAACCACAGATGGACAGACAGAGGGAAAGAGGATGCAAGACACCAGGTAAAATGTTGTGAGCTATTCTCCAAAACATCCTAATGAAATTATGTAACCAGAATGCAACTTCAAAATAAGCATAAAGAAAAGGTTTATTCCATGTGTTTAACTTCATATAATTATGCCATGAATCGAATGCAGTTGTTGACCAAAATAGGAGGAAGCCCCTTTGTCATCTCATTTGATCAAATTTCATTTCATTTTACACAACCAACCGCCCCAATCTCTTAACCCCTTCCTACGCCCTTGATATCAGCTGTAACACTACGGGCCTCTGGGCGCAGTTGCCTTCCTAGTGTTAAGTAATGGTTACACATGCTTGAAAGTGGTGACTGCTGTGTGAGGATGCCTCAGCTCCGTGTAACTACAGCAACACCACATTTCAGTTTCTAAAAAATACTCGCTGCCTTTAAATCCCCATCCAGAACACACAGAGTATGCTGTTAATGACCAGATTATTAGGCCATGCTGTTCCCAAGGTAACAGTTTCCGCTCCCCCTCCTGTGTACTGACTGAGTGCGGCATTTGGCAGAGCCGACTTGGCAGGGGAATATGGGACTAGGAAATGACCAAAAAGAAAAAAAAAGGACTGGTAAAGCTGTGTCCAACCAAGGCGGAGATGCAGGGGTCCAGGTAATCCCTTTAGTAGGAGCAAGACTTAGCAGGGTGTCAGAGTTGGACTTCTGATAAAAACTACCTCTCTGCCAGCAGTGGAGCAAATAGCCAGGCAGAACACAACTGTGCTTTTGAAATCATGACAAAATAAGTATTAAAAACATACTGACTGAGGCACATTCCCTTTTATGAAGCCTGAATGAGATGCGTGGGGAGAGTCATGGGGGCGTCGGGTTTTGCCAGAACTTTTGCAAAACATCAACAAAGCAAAAGGATCCCATCACAAATCCGGTTCAACATAGTCAGGGTATCTTTGCGATGGCTGGCTTCACAAAATCTAACACTGGCAATCCCGGCTAACCGGTGTCACAAAGCTTTTTATCAACTGGCTCCGTCAACCCAGGATTTTCCAATCCAGCTATGAAAAGGGGCGGGGTTTGTAACAAATCACCAATCAACCAATCACACGCAACATGGACAGATCCGGAGCAGCCGATTTAAGATAACTCAAATATAAATATACCAATAAAAAAGTAGAAAATAATAAAACAATAAAAGCAGTAGACTATAAATAGCTGTGGTTATGTAAACATATGCTGTTGACAATTTCAACACCTTTAGTAGACTGTAAATGTGGGAATTATGGGAAAGAAATGGATTACTAACATCTATGTTCTTCTCTCAAGAAGAACAAACAGTTCTAATGGATGTATATGAGCAATACAAAAACACTGTAACAGTGAAAAGTAACGCTGGGGCAAAGGCTAGAGAGGACTGCAGGAGGAAAACTGCAGATAGTGCAAATGTGTAAGTAAAAAGACTTATCACTTCATTAAGACACATCAGAGATACTTTTCATTGCTACAGTATTGTATAGCCACACTGAGGCTGTGAAAAGATTTTCTGACCTTTGCATCAATCAGTCTAGGGAATCCTATGAAGGAGTTTCAGCGCACTTTATATGCAACACTAAATTTCATACATTATTAATCACTAAAGTCAACTAATGTAAGCTACCTGCTATTTGTTTGAAGCCCTCTTTTATAGTCAGAGTGGGCAAATGGCTTGGGAACGCTACAAACATTTATTATAGCCTATCTCTGAAACAATAAATCATCATGGAAAAGCAAAATGGCTCTGCCGGTCTCTAAACACCGTCGCCCTGCGATGAGCCCCTCTTACAGATCAATAGTATCCCCCTGTACAGTTCTTTATATTACTTGTCTCATCCATTTGAAGGAAATGTTTCTGTGCCTATCTGGTTTTCTAAATGAAAATTCTGCAGTAAAGGCTGTTATAATTAAGTTCACAGGATCCTCGAGTATCAATGCAATTTTTCCAGAGCGTTAATTGGTGAGGGAGGAGACAGGCTTTTTACACGTGTGGATGTGCGACTGTGCGTAGGTTACCATGGTGATCTACTCCACTTAAAAGTGAGCCACCTTCGTAACATCGGAAACTCCAGCTTAAGCTGAAGTCACCTGAACCCCATAATCTAGCTTTGTAGTACAGCCTTCTGCTCAATTGTGGATTAAACCATAAAATGTAATGAAACTGAATGCATAAAAGATTTAAAAAATTCACAGCAGCTCCCCCTCTGATCCTCCCTCTACACCTCTCTAACACTCTCTTTCTCTCACATACACATGCTCCTTTGCAGCATCATTGTAGAGAGAGTGATTGCAGATGAGAAGGATACGCTCTCCTTGTCGCTTTTTTAATTGCCTCTCCTACTTTAATAGGAACCATCGATCACTCTCCACAGAGAAGAGGCAGCCTGTGGAAATTCTCACGCCTCTAAAGAAGAGAATATTTAACACTTCTCACCGGCACTAACAGCAAAAACATCCTCTTTTCAAACCCACCCGTCCCTCAGCAACACACACGTCTGACCTGTCACTCACTCTGTCTGAGCATCATCATCACCCTCCTCCTCCTCCTCCTCCTGTCGGCACGCTCCATCTCTTCCCCACTCCCTCCTTCTGCTTACCTCCCATTACCGGGATAATCAATGCATTTCAATTGTCTCCCTGCAGATTGGAGTTAAGGGATCTTAAAGGAGAGAGTAAAAGGGTTAGGATTGGTTTTCAAGCGTCAGCATCTTCAGTTCTCCTGGGGTCAATGAGAATCTCTATTGCAGCCACCATTTTTGCTACCAATCTATTGTATACTGCTTCCAATATCTCTGTAACAACATCCGACATTATGTAACAATACATTAAATGGGTATTAGACCATTAAATGACCTCTGCAGTATAAGTGCACACAAAGGATCCAAGGGGCTGATTTTGATATATACGATACTGGTTAATTAACTGGTTGAGGACTCATTAAGGTATGAATATTTAACATGCACGTAATTAGCATTAATTAGAATGACACCCCACATTATCCCTACTTATTTTTTACCAAAAGCACACTCTTACTAACAACTAGGAATGTTACAGACAAAAACACAAGTGATATACGAGGAAATTAAAAGTTCAAAACATAAGAGAACTATGACCACAAATCACTGAGGTGACTTAGGCCCTGAAGTCTATGATTACAGTTTCACCTATGTTCACTGTATTTAATAAAGTGTAATGATGAGTGTAAAATAAATATTTAAACAAGTTAAAAAATACAAAAGTAAATATTGAATATATAATAAAACTTTATTTAGCTTTGCTTTGTCAACCAGAGACCACTGCTCACACATGTTGTTACTAAGAGGCAATTAATCTTTCTAAAAATGCTAATATAGTATGTGAGAGACACACTGTAACACAAATGTAAAATGTAAAATGCTTTGACACCCATTTTATGCAAATTCTCAAATAAATAGCACGTTCTGCAGACAGGCAAAATACATCTAATGGTTTGACTTCACAGGTAGAGCTTCTGAATAGTGTACACACAAAATCACAAAGGTTTTTTGTCATTTTCTGTGACTACCTGCCCCTCCATGGGTCTGTGCTTGTCCCCGCACCGCTCTCTACATTGATCCCGGGGGGAAAACGCTTAAGTCCAGCTGCTTTGTCACCCATGTGCATCAATACCTATTCACTTCCAGTTGTGTGGAACAAATCCCTCTATAGATTCCCGGACCATTAAGGTGAATCATAGACTTGTGGGCAGCACAACAGCAGAAGCTTGCCAGGTGGACAGGCAGAGCAATAAGGGCCCGACAGGCTATCAAAGCCAGAACAAAGAATGAGCAACAGGGCTGTGAAAAACCTCATTCATTAAACAAGAAGCTGCTGAATAAGGCTGAATAAAATACCTAATAAAAGTCAAAACTTCCTTACAGCATAAATACTGGGTTATGGCTGCACTTAAAGGGTCATTTGGGGAGCGGCGCCGGCCCCGGCCTCCTCTGCTACACCAGCTCTTGCCAAAGCTACATCAAACAAGGAGAGCACACTCACAGAATAAGACCCTGTAGGTTGCATGATGTCAACAGCTCCTCCCCTTTCATCTTCTGGTGTAAGGCCGAAAAAAACACTAGTATACATAATTTGGGGTCAGTGAGCTTCTGATCAGCTCTCTATGGAGTGTGTATATGCTTTAATTTCACATATTGTTTTTCTTTATCTCCTCATGTTGCTCTCATGTGGTATTTAAAGTATTTATATTTTTATTATTTTACACGTATTTCATACTGCACAGATTTCACATTTTCTGTCATATTCTCATGTTGTACATACTTTTCATTCATTTTTCTTTGTCTCAGTTATGTTTGACTACTACTGCAGCTATTTTGCACAAAAATGGTTACAGTATGTATGCCTATGAAACCCTCATTTGCTTTATTCTTGTTTATATTCAATTTTTCTTTGCAGCAGCAGCCCAGTGCTCCCACAGGGATCATTAGCATTTCATCTTAATGTAGTTTTAGTCAGCAAGTTATTGAACAACTTGAGTCCAAGAAAAAAAGTGAGAATTGATTAGCAAATGTGGCCAATTGCCCTGGCCTTAATATCGCCTTGATCAGTTTTCAAGTACGTTGGATTTGGCTTTCTAGATGATAAAATATGTGAATCATAGTCTTGACATCAAGTATTTCAGAGCCTGGAGGCTTACTAAAAAGCAGTTTATAAAAAGATAACAGACATTAACCTTGATTTTGTAGATGAGATTATTTCTCTCTATAAGAGAGAAATAAGGCTTTCTCTATAAGAGAGAAATAAGGCTATTACGCTAAATCCTGTCGCTATTCTGATTTCCGTCTCCTGGCTTGTTATGGATGAGAACAATGGGATGGAAAAGTAATGCTATAAGGCTTTTATGATGAGCAGACAGTGGGGTTTGTTTTGCCGTGAGAGGTGATGTGTGATGTAAATGATTACAATGCACATGGGCTGCTTCTGAGACACTCCATCATCCCCAGACACTTTCTTTCCCATGAACAAAGCCCTGTTTACATTACAGAACCTGCCAAACATGAAGAAATGGTAAAAATTCTGGTGGAGACTATAATTCCCAATAGAGGACAACTGGCATCAATCCGACTCACATCAATGTCAAGCAGCCCTTAGGCAAACCCAGCTGCCGCCCACCTCCTACTAGCCCAAATAATTCAATATATACTTTTGAAAAAGGCCAGCTAACTTACAGTGATTATACTGCACAAGACCACAATTTACAAAGTGTTTACCTTGTCAGCCTTGTTTATTTATTAATTGAAAAGTTGGGACTATAACCCATAACTTACATCTGAGACCCAAATGTGCACATTATAAACCTATAACCTGCTATGTCTAAGATATACTGTATTGGCTGATATATGGGCCTAGAATCCACAAAAGCAATAAATACTACATAAACCACAGCAGTAGTTTGAGCTGACTTGTATTCAGCACAATGTCAAAGTGTCAAAGAGAGCCAAAATGGGCTCTCAAACTAGGCTGTGATCATTCACTAATCCCTTTCCAGTGATGCACAGGAGGCGACACAGTCATTTACTGAGGAGAGGATTGATAGCGTAACATCAGTAATCAGAGCTTATCTCCATCAAATGAATAAAACCTTCCTCTCTGCATTCAAGCAATCATTACAATATCACCCCCACCAACCATCCGACTGAGCACACACACACACAAAACACTCATTCAACTCACTGCATTAACCTCCACTCCAAAGATCCCACAGATACAGATGAAAATGTGCAAATGAAAAAGGGGCTCTTTCAAAGAGTTGGGAAATGTGCTCCTCAGCCCATATACTGAGGAAGCATTTCACCTCATCTTCACCTTGGTTGATTTTGTTATGCTGGGCTTTCCAAGCATGAGGAACAGCTGGTTATCAGATGTCAACATCTGTCTCCTTATACCCATAAAACTTCAGATTACATTCTTGTTCCTAACGAACCGAACCACAGATCTCTAGGAAGAGAACTCAGACCTGCATTCTAAGGCGTCTCGGTGCGGTTATTTGGTGCCACCCGAGTCCAAATGGTATTGTTCTCAACTGCCCAAACAAACCAAACTGAAGGGGTGAACGCTCCAGAGCTCAAATAAACTGCTGCAAACATACTTGGCGTGAACCCTGAGTGTTCTGTCTTTATTTCTCTCTTATGATGACAGAGTCGATTGCAATACAAATAAAAACTGGAAGGACGGTATACAGTATTGAGCGAATCCTACAAAGCATCTCCTCTTGAGAATCTACAGTAGTGAACCCTGATGATGTTGCTGACTCCTACCCACAGTGCAGTAGATCAATGTGTGCCGGTGGGAGGATGTTAAGAGGATCCTCTCACCTCTGGTTACACACGCACTGCAGTGTGTAGCAAGTTGTGAGCCTCTTTAATCTGTTCCTGTGTCCTCCCTGGACCACTCTGTCAGCACAGGAGGGGGAAGAGGGGAGGATTACCGCTCAGAGCCTCTCAATTTATTAGAGCCCTGCTGACTCCTGATACTCTCCACCATTCCAATTCCCCCTGATGCAAATCGGCTCACCACGAAACAAGGCACAGTGGCTGCGAGAGAGGGGGGCTGATGATTCACAACAGTCAAAAAGCAATGGAGACGACATGAGGAGAATACGATGGGGAGCGGATAGAAGTGAGAGGAAGGTCGATTAGATGGGTGGGAGAAGGGGGAGGGGAGGGGCACGAAAAGCTGAGAGATGAACAGAGGGGCGAGCTGGGAGGATGAGATGAGACAAGAGCAGACAGGGAGGAGAGGAATGGCCAGCCAGACAAGTTAGTTTATGTTATTGAGACGCCGCTGCAGTTGTTGGCAGATGTTGCTTCATCACTTTTAGAAGGGCCCATTAAGGCCGGGATCATTTTCAGGCCGTTCGGATGCCACAGGATTGTTTTATAGCTCACTTCTCGCATGCATTCGGCAGAAGTTATGTCTCCTCTCTCTATTCTCTCCCCAATACACTGGTAGGAGAAAGTTGTGTGAGATGCCGGCATAGGGCGAAACACCTTGAGCTGTTCATCTGAATTATGATGTTTGCAAAAGTAGAGTGCAATAACATAAAACAAGGTCCCTTTATCAGGCCTCTCTAGAAATCAAAACAATAAAATTTCATTCATATTGATGATTTCAGGTGTCTCCCTTTGGAAATGGCTAAGTGGTACGGCTTCAGTAGAAAGGTGCACAATGAGGCACCAGAGCAATTGAAAAGACTAGTGTAAACTGGCTGTGTGCTACAACTGAATGGGTTTGGATGTATTGTACAATACACTAACTGTCAAGCAACAGGTATGAAAAAAAGAATTATGAAAAGACTAGTCTCAAAATAGAAACGCTTTAACAATAATAGCTGACAGCTGTTTTTTTTGGACATTAATCGCCAACCCATTTGTACACAACCTGCCTTTCCATCATGCCCGGTATGTTGTACTTCGCTTCAGTAACCTTCATCAGTTGTTTAAATCTCTTAGTAGCAGAAGTCTTTGAAAATCATATTTGTAAGAAGTTGAGATATTTGCTCAGATCAAGCAGGGTCACACTTGTAGTGATAGATGTAATAGGTTTTAGCTTTCATTGGATAGCTGTTTGACAAAGCAGTGTGTCTGAATTTAATGTTGTTTAATCTGTAGAACAGATAGAAAGGTTGAATGCCAGTTTGGTTTGGCTGAGTACACATTTCATCTTCTTGAATATCAAAATATTGCTGAACTTTACACACTCAAGACTAAATGTTCTTCATAGCTTGCAGGTGAAACAACAACACGGATGTCAACTGTTTTTCACCTCAGATTGTTCCTGTGTTTCTTGGTTTTAGCAGGCATCTTCCCAAAGCACACCAAAATGACTTTACACTGGATTATAGCACAGACAGAATGGTTAAATGCCAGTTTGGTTTGGCTCATGTAATTTCCATCTTCCATGAACAGAAGTGACCCCACAAGGTTGGATACTGTAGTCCTACAACCCAGGCAATTAATTTTTAATATAAACTATATTAATACAACTTCTTTTTATTATTTATATTGATGAACCATGGAAATGTAGTGCTTTATTCTTGGCAGCTCTGTATGTAGGCTAGGTTAAATTTAGTTTATATTTACAACTAGAGTCCGCACCTTGCACTGATCCCATTAACTAATTTATTTCCACCTTAATGTGACGTGTTGAGCTATATATTTTTTCTCATCCCCCACCCCCCCCTACATTTTTTCAATGTCTTTTACATTAGTCCGGCACCTGTGTGAACTTGGATGTACGTGCCTTCAGTGATTTACAACTAGCACATCGCCCTGCAGTCCCTGCTCAACATAACACTAAATTAAACAAATTCTGCTGTTTTATAGCTGATTGATTACATATTTTTTCACATCATAATGAACATTAAACCTCATCGTTTGCTGTTTTATCATATAGTCAATGATATGGATGTCACTGAACATGTCGACTTCGGCGTGGACAGTGGTGCGAGTAAGGAGAGCAGATTAAAGCTGCTAGTACAGTAGTGGAAAGAAAAAAGCTCAAGGTCTGTGCTTGTGGCTGGCAGTAAGCAACAACCAGAAGGACCTTAAAATACACCAAGGAAAAAAGAGTTGCCTGACAGCGGGAATGCATTGATGAGTACTCTTGAGAAGTCAGTCATGTCAGCCTGGTGAAATCCAGTGACAGACATCCATCTCCCTGTCACTGAGCAGACTGAAAAACGAACTCACTGCCATAACTCAGCCTTAATAGCACCAAGACTAGTTACATTGGATCATGTGTATAGGTAAATGCCTTCTGAACATGCTACATTCAACAACGAGACATCGAGAAATCATGACGAATCCAGAGTTGGCCTTGATGAGAAAAAACTGCTGCTTGTTCAGCGCAGCGCTTAAATTGAAGTGGATTTGGCAGAGACAAAAGGCAAAGAAGCTTTTGTTGCACATGAAGCTATTGATTTACTGAGAACTATGTCAGTTATATCAGCAAACCTCATCATTGTACTTTCAAGTGTCACCATTGTCTCTGTTCATAGGATCAATAGAGCATCTGAAAAAGGCATTTACCTAGGAAACCTCTTTGTTGGAAAGAAAAAATGTTTGAAAAGTATTTTAATAGATTACAAAATGAACCCATAAATGGCTATGAATGGCACCTTAAAGGCACCAATTCAATTAAACATAAAATAGCTTTTAAATCACCTGGGCAGCCCCTATTAAATCGGCAACGGTAAGTATTTCATTGTGATCCCCAATGTAAAGGTCTCGTCAACCGAAAGCAGTGCAGACACTTTATCAATGTAATTCTCTGGAAAGTGTCAAATTTGAAGCATTTAATTTGGTGTATCAAAGCACTCACTGTAGGTAGTAAAGACCAGAGGCAGCAGGAGTATTGACTCCAGTACACTTTCTGTTCACCATGCACAGTGCAGTTCACTAACCTGCCGTTGCGGAGGAACCCACCCACTGCTTCTAGCTCTGTGCAATGTTTTGCCGTCAAACTGGAGGCAATTATAAGATTGTCTCTTTGAACTCTCGCAGGAACTGTAGCACCTCAACTGGCAGAACTCCTTCTGGGCATGTGAACCATTCCTCCCTATGGAAGACAAAGCTTTATTTGCAATAGATGGTGTATGTGAAGGAGGAGAAATGGTGGTTCTACTTCTCTAGCACACTCTAGGTAAACATCTGTCAAAAGCCCTGTTGATTGGGAGCACTAGATGGCACTATTTGGGACTGTAATTGTTTTCTGCTTTGGCGGCTGAATTACCTAATCCCCTAATCCCTGTAATATGATTGGTTCTGGTTCTGCCTTGCTCATTCTTTCTCTCTGTTCTCAATAATTAACAGTATTTTTTACAGCCCAGTTTTTGTAGGGAGTCTACGCAGCTGTTCTAACATCGGTCACATTGGGAGTGCAGAGATGTCAAATACAAAACAGTCCAGCATTACGTAGCCTTCCCTTGTACCGCTGAATCCAGTGACAACAAACAAGTGGTGTCAGCACATACACCATTTAGGTCCAAGGCCAAAACCATAAATCACTTCTCTCTCGCTTGCTGATCTTGTTGTTGTTTTGTCGTCGTGGTGTTGCGGCCGTTGGAAAGCGATCCTCTGGCAAACTCAAACTCAGAAGTTATTCCGTTCTTTTCCTCCTCTCATCCATCTCTCTCCTACTCTCCCTGTCTCCTTGGTGAACGTGAGCATCATCACAGGTGGCTCAGGGGAAACAGAGCGCACTCCACTGTTCAATAAACAGAAAATCACGTTGATTCTGAGAGCGCTTTAATCTAATCCTCACACACTTGCCTTGAAAAAAAAAAAGAGACTTGCTCTCGGGAAAGAAAGAAGAAGAAAAAGAAGAAGAAAAAGAAGAAGAAAAAGAAGAGCACTACAGCAGCCAACGTATCACTTCCACAGCCGGTGTCCCTTTGTCCAGCAGGGAGATGTGCTTCTTGCGTCCCTGAATGTTAACTACAGTAATACACAGGCTTAGTGAGGCATACCAAGGTAACACCAGCTCAGTCTTTGAAATACCCACTAATGTTCTTTTACTTTTTTCTCAGGGCAACGTGGCGCCACTCTAGACCACTCTGCAAAGTGCGCTATTGTCGGAGGTCATTGCCGAACAAAGTGGAAACCACAGTAAAAAATGTGTGTACAGAAAATATATGATGGATGACCCTGATGAAGGCCACAAGCCGAAACATGTTGGTCTAACAATAAAGTTGTTCTATACACTACAAGTGTTGCTGGAGTTTTGACCTTTTTAGACCTTTTTCCCTTCTCCATGCACCTTGGAAGTAGGTGAAGTTGTGCCAGAAACCCCTACTCTACAGAAAATATATGTACAGCGTGAAACCTCGTACATGGGCCAGGAGTTGGATGTGGCTTTTTCTGCTCTCTCTGATTTACAGTATGGTTTCTTATGACGGATGCACCAGTCAGGTTTTCTTGGGCCGATTCTGATTACTGATTTTTCCAGGATACGTTCGACTGCTTTCCTGATCCGGAAATGTAACGTTATTTATCGGGCAGTTAAAACAATCAGCCGATCACCAATAATCTATTTAGAATGTTTATCGGTTAATTTTTATGTTGTGTAATCCGCTGTGGGCTAAAACAGATGTGTCAGTCATTTTCACTTGTGTTGGACAATTCCAGCTTTGCAGGGGTTTGCATTGTGGTACCAAGCAGGCTTCAAAGAAAAGTCTTAATTGAGCTGTTGATATGAGCCTCAACACCATATGAATGTTATTGCAGTAATTAACATTCATTGTCAACGGATTTGCACAATGACTCATGGGAGAATTTCAGGGAAGGAGTGTCAACACATCCATCAACAACTACAAGTTAAAGTGCCCCTGAGCAAAGCACTTATCTGCCACCTTCTCCAATGGTTCAATCATTATGGATTTTTGAAGATTAATGTACCAGTATTTTTGGATTGAAGCTGCCATTGTCGACATTTTGTGCCAATATTCAATATTTTTAAATTTGAACATTTTCAGGACCCAAAAATTCCCCAAAAAATTAAAAAGTATTCTGTGTTTCCACCTGGGAAAACCTCTGAAACAATATTTAAACCATCATGTGACACTGAAACTCTCCACTTAAACCCCTACTAAGGAAATTATTTTAGGGTTCCTCCTTTAGGACGGCTCCTTAAAGCCGCAGTGGGTAAATTTGAAGGAAACCAGGAAGACATTTACATTCACCCAACATAGGGATTACTTTTGCAGCACCTTCAAAATAAGGGTTAGCCTCTTTAATCCCTTTTACACTGGCAAAACCTTACAGCAATATGCTTTCTGACCAATCTCTTCCCATCAGGTCAGGCGGGGTCGGCCCGGTCTGCTCCAGCTGCTCGACGCGACGCTGACACTGCTTTACACCGCATATTGAACAGTCCGGTCCAGGCAGACATCAGAGAAAGATGTTTCTTGATAAAACAGGGTGCAGGTCATTGATTCTCAGCATGGCCGCTGCCATCTGTGGTCCATGTGCCTGGACTGTAAATGGCTGGGCATGGGTTCAGACACAGACAGACAGGCAGGGCTCAGACTCTCTGCATTTTGTCTCCCAGCTGCTAGCAGCCAGCTAATACGCTGCTTAGCAGAAACCAGCATGGAGCCATGAGAGCCGAATTACCAATGTCACAGAGAGACGGGCTAGTCGGAGCAGAGCTGTCAGGTCATCATGAATTTCTGTGAGCACTTCCTAGGCTTCCTCAGAAACTCATATATACATATATATATTCATATATATATATATACATACACACACACACACACACACGTATACAGCCAGAGGGCAAAGATTAAGGACACCCAGACAGAAGCTTACTCTGTAGAAAACAGTTAGAGCCACCTCTTACTTTGCACAGACATGCAGCATGTGTATGTGGTCTACACAGAGGACAAGAGTAAATACAGTCTATAAATAAAGATGGCTAGCCAAGGTGTCTATTTTAACAGTGATTCTGAGAAACCTACTCTGAGCCATGTCAGAGGTGGCTGATTTGATACTGCTCCCACTGTTCACCTATATAAAAAGGAATGTCAAGATTATATGGGGGTGTTCATGTTTTTGATATAATCAACAAAGACCGTATTTGCATCATAGGTTAATATACATGCAGTGGTTATTTTCATCTTGGCCCTGACAACATACATGGCAGTAACTGAAATGACAACCTGAATCAAAATCATCTGTTGAGTTTGGGCATAAGTAAAACAACTAATTTGATGCCAACAGATAAAATTGGCTAAATATTAATTAACTTTACACAGCAACTGTGTCCATAAGCACCAAACACCTTATTGTGCTTCATTACCATTTTAAGGACCACTTGAACCTCTAAATTTTGTTTTGGGTTTTTTTTTTACTTCTATGCTCTTGACTCCAGCTCTTGTCTCGATACTTGACTAAAGTATCAGGGCAGCACAGTTAATTATATACAACTGTGTATCAAAATTAAAAATCAAATCCGCTATAGACATTTCATTTCATTTATTTCACTTAACACGCCTGCTGTGACTGAAAACAGTAAAGATGCAAAAAAGTGATATGAAATTTTGTTTCAAGACTACTAATCGTCATGAATAATCCTCATCATAACATCTATCAAAATGATCAGGGATTATTGTTCCAGCTGTAATCATGTAGGCCTATCATGCATCTGTCTTTACAGAAGAAGTTAGGCCCTGATGACTGAGGTTTGAACTAGAGCTGAACAATTAATCAGAAAAAAAAAAATTGATCATAATATGAACTTCTGAAATTTCCAAATCGCAGAGGCTGCAATTAATTGCTTAAGAGAGAGCAGCGTCCAAAATGGATTTTTAAACAAGGTCTTTTAGTGCTGCAGGTGATCTTTGATCCATGAATCCAGTACAATATTGGTGGAAACCTTTCATCATACTCAAACTCAGTAAATCATCCACACTGACATTGATTTTCTTTTTTTTTTTTTTAACAAAATCACTTTTCTTTAAACAATTTTGAAGTTCTAAAAACTTTATGACAAGAAAAACTTGAGATGATATGAATCGCAGTTTAAATTGCAATTGCAATATTCTGGCAAATAATCGCAATTAGATTTTTTGACAATATCTTTCGGCGCTAGTTTGAACCACACTTGTACCCTGTTGAGACGTCGGCCTGCTGCCTGCTCACAACATGAGGGACCCTGGTCCAGCTGGACCCTATTTGCATAGCTCAATATTGGTGACTCACTTAGCTAAAGCAGTCAATGAACAACACTGCTTGTCTCATATGCCGATCCCTCAGCAGCCAGGAACAAAATAAAAACATGATAAATCAGAGGAAAAGAACTGCTCATTGTGTGTAGAAAGTTATTTTAATATAGCTGATTTGGAATATTTCATAGGTTCATTATAGCACCATGTCTAGAAGCATTTAACCATGATTCTATGAAAAACCTCTCTAAAGGGTTCTTCATGGCCTCCAGGGAATATATAGAACCATTTTTTTTACAAGTGCAGCTAATCAGAAAACATTTATTTGGCAGATGCCTGTTCCTGCCCGGCACAGAGCGGTGGCTAAGCCCATACATTAGGTGCCAAGTCTAGCAGCAGCAGCTAAGTCTGGCTGAGTGTCTGTCAGATTTCACCTGCTGTTACCATAGAGGCGTGGACGATCTGTCTTTCACCGCGATTAGAACGAGGCTAATGGATTCTATTCATCCCTGTGCAGCTCTCGGTTTGCTGGTCCCCGACTGTGTGAGAGCAGTTGAAGACCTGAAACAGTGGGGGTCAGCAGCAGGCACAACGGGAGGGACGGATGTGACGGAAGTGTTCGACCAGCCATCACCTGCAAATTACAGACATCTGAGAGGTGCTGTGTGTGTTTTCCCTCCTCCGAAAAACATGGCAAAAAATCCACAAGAACACATCCACTCTGTCTGACACCCTGTCTGAACAATCGGGAATAACACACAGCACAATAGACCAATCTCTTCCTGTCCAGCGCAGCAGCTGATAGACAGGTCCTGTCCAGAGCCCTCACCACTTGTCAGTCAGTCATCATTACTAGGAGGCCTGGAATCTGCCCAGGTGCTCAGGAAGTTTGGCGAGCGCTATTCGCTGCAGGATGGCAGCGTCTGGCAGGGCGACAGCACAAGCAGCCTTCATTTACTCCTCCCACCCACAATATTTCTCCCAGGCAAAGCAACAACATGCGAGGATCTGCCTGCAATCTGTTGACTAGTTGGCAGGGATCAGCGGGAGGCCCTATCACTCCCTGCTGTCCCATCATGCATCAGCTTCTGACTGTGGGGAGTCGGGGGACTTGTGCTCAAACCACCCTAGTGCTATTGAGGCATCTGAAAAGGTGACACCTACTGTACTCTTACACAATGATCGATTGCGATTAATTAAAAGAAATTATGGTAGTTTATAAAAGATAATAGCTAAGTCCTTAAGTCTTTGGCTGGCAAAATGATGACACTTTTACAGGCTGTATATTCTACTTATATTAAATTGAATGATGGTACTTCAGGAAATTATATATATATATATATATATATATATATATATATATATATATATATTTTTTTTTTTTTTTTTTTTTTTTTTTTCCCCAAACTGGATATAACCTTTTGGGAGACAACTCCTCTATTCTACTCATACATTATACTATATACTGTCCTCTGCAACCAGTTAGACAGCATATCATCAGTGTCATAGGAACATGTATCATAGATGCTTGCTGTTGTCAAATGTTTCAACAGGGAAAATTGAATGGTTCACTTTATTAAATAAACCATTAAAAAAAAGTCTCCAGACAAATTTAAGTCGCAGTGTTTTATATTTGTATTGATTCACTAGTTGTTGATGTTGTTGGTAGTATTATTATCAACCATCCCATCCACTGTGTCATACTGTGCTCTCTGCTACGAAGTAGGCATTACCAGTTAGGTCTACATCACACTGTTAATAAGAACAACATCATGACTCATCCTGCTGTCACACAAATGCGTACAGAGCAGCTCGGCATGAAACATGACATTATTCACTAGTAGGGATGCAAATTTTCAGAAATTTCCTTAATCAATCGTCGGTCACGTTAATGACCAATTAATCGATTAATTATTAACCTATGTAAAAAAACAGCTTTTGACATAGAAAATACAAAATACAAAATGCGTGTTTTTACACCTGTCTTTAGGCCTACTCAACAAGTTACTCAACCAAGCATAATTCAAAAGAGTCGGGACCCCCGACAACGGACGTCAGTGTTTCCCACAGGCTGAAAATGTACTTTCTTTAGGGTTCATTTCTTTAAATTGTCTTTACATTGTGTCCAACGGAACCCAACTGGTGGAATATGCAATGAAGTCTCTGCACTGCACTCATGTTAACTTTCTGAGTGTCGAGCAGCGTTAGAATTGTCCGATTGAAAAGTATCAAGTTACTCTTTACCGTTACAACACATGCGAGTTCGGAGAAACTGTGTAATTTTATATTTTTTTTCGACGTTTTCAGAACGGGAGACGGACTGTCAGGTTGAGTACAGAGCTACTGCATCGCCAAATGACAGACATGACGTGATGCGCACATTAGACGCATTACAGAGCGATTTAGATCAATTTCTATACATTGATTAACTGTTTATGTTGTGCCGGCCGTGCCGATCTTGTGGCGCTGCCACAGTTTATGTATTGGAAACAATGGCACGACAATCTACTGGTTTGCTTAAGAATAAGAGCGTATCTACGTGGTCAGGGATGAGTCCAGTGCGCAGCCTGGTGACAGTCAGTCCATCCGCTGAAACACGCGTTCCGGGGAACAACTGTCCCGGGTCGG
Organism: Centroberyx gerrardi; assembly: GCF_048128805.1. NCBI lineage: Eukaryota > Metazoa > Chordata > Actinopteri > Beryciformes > Berycidae > Centroberyx > Centroberyx gerrardi. Next base: position 25,690,539 of record NC_136003.1, read on the forward strand.
GAGGCACAAATAGTGTCGCACCAACTTTGCCAGCCGGGGGAATGCATTCTCTTTCATTGTGCTTGTAGAGGTGCTATATTTCAACTTTGTATTACAATGTTTACAATGAACACTGTTGTCTTTTCGGGTGTAATGCTTCCGCCTGCTTGCTTGGCTTTCTTCTTCCTCTGTATAGGCGGTGAAAGTTAAATTGCGCCCTTGTGGCGGTAAATCATTTCCGAAAAAAAAGAGAAATAACACATAACGTACATTATCGATTAATATATGCTTGATCGATCAAATTATTAATGGTGATTAATCGATCGTCGATTAATCATTAACATCCCTATTCACTAGCACACCATGAAATAGACAGTCTACTGGCGGGCTGCACAATTGCGATACTGCGTACTGTAATCTCCAAATCAAGAGTGGCTGCAAATTTTTTGAGGGAAAAATGTGTCAGGCAGCTTTGTAAATGAGATATTCCGTTGTTGTGCCAAAACCCATTGTGCTGTGCAGAGTAACTTACAAATCATGTTGGAAAAAAACTCTCTCATTTGATTCAAACAGAGCAAATCCCAGGCATCTGCATCTAATTGTTTCTAATTGTTTTGAACAAATTTTAAGCCCAGAAATAGAAATCATGTAGAAAAAGCTGCACCCACATGTATTGCAATTAATATTGAGATTGTAATATTCAGCAAAAAAAAAAATGCATAGCTCCATTTTTCCACTGTTTTTTGCCAATGTAGTGCCATCCTAGTTTACAAACAAGCTTAATGAAACAGCACTCCATGCAATTTACAGTAATGATAAAGCATCTAGATTAGTAAACTAAGCATTATACTGGAGTTTAGACCATGGCCATTTTATGACTACATTTGCAAAATCAGACAGAATAGCACCATAGCAGCATGCTCTCTCAGCACTTAAATGTGTTGTGCTTTACTAATGTGTTTTCCAGTAAGAAGAGAGAAAATATCCTCTAATGACTGGTGGCAGAGATGCTCATAATGCAAATGTCTTTTATCCATTTAAACCATTTATTCGCTCTTACCATGTAAGACTAATTTGCATGCAGTATACATGGCACAAATAGATTTGCATAATCTTACATTCACATGTACAGTATGATGTATGCATCTTTGCAAATGCAGAGTCCCAAATAGTCACATGCAGGCTGTAACATATGTGCACACACACACACAAGTGCAGATAAACACGCTCACACACAGAGCCGCTGCCCAAAGCAATGCAGTTCCATCTGCTTAGAATTCATGTTCCCTCAACCCTTCAAGTGTACGCACCATCTCTCTCTCTCTCATCATGCCTCTCTCATCATCTCTCTCTCTTTCTCTCTCTCTCTCATCATCTCTATGTCTCTCTGTCTCTGTCTCTCTCTCTCTCTCATCATCTCTCTATGTCTCTCTGTGTCTCTCTCAATCCCACATTGACCAGCTGACCTTGAACAATCTCCACTCACCTACGTTATCTAAGTTTATTACGAGAATGAAGAATATGGGAATACGGGAATGTGCACGCAGGCCTTAAGCGAACAGACCGACTCCCACCGCTGGTATGTCTGAAACTTCGACTTCACTCGGAAAAGCTCACTGATCACTCCCTGCCTGCGTTGGCCAAATAGAATGAGATGGCCTTAGTACAATTATATCTTCTGAAGAGGCAATTACTGACAAAAGTGGTTAATGTTGAATGGGCTATCTTCCATCAAATCAATGAACTGTTAACTGAGGGAGGCTAACTTTTACAATGAAAAGCACTAGGCAACTTTTAATGTTGCTGCTAACAGGGAATAGCCACAGGAAATCAGATTTCTCACGCTATTCCTGTGCTCTAAGGCAATACATAAAAAATTTGGGAACAAAAAAAAAAAAAAAATCTTTCCAACAGCTAGAAACAAGATAGCCAACTTTTGTCTGGTTCATAAAAATTGCCATAAAAATTACAGTGACATTAAGCTCATATGGAGGTATAACCTCAGGCAAATATTCGATGAGTTCACCAACTCCGTCTCCAAGTTATTGTCAGTCCAGTAGCTCCAGGTTTTGTCTTGTCGCAGCTCAGGCTCTCTGGCCCCGAGCTTTGGGAGAGAGTTGTTGTTTGTGACACCAACTCACACAAAATGACTGGTAGGAAAACATTAAAGGGGACATATTATAAGAATTAAAAAATGTCCTCTATTTATATACATATATGATCAAAATTTTTTATAAGACGTTGCCAAAATGTTATTTTGTTTGAGTGGTTAAATTTAAACTAATTGCGTTTTTAAACATCTGTGTTTTTATTACAGGCAGTTTCGGACCAACTCCAGTAATCTCCAAAATGATATATGGCATTTTAGAAGAGACCTCTTAAATCAAATACTGATTTAAGGGTCTAAGGTAATAGGAATAATGTTGAATTGTGCTTTCTTTTTTTTTCTTTTTTTACATTGTGGTCTATGCTATAGCTACAGTATATATAGCTACAGTATACTGTATATAGCCTCTTGGCAGAAAATTCTCAAATCTGCATCATCATGGATACTCTCCGTACTTGGCTTTTGCATATGTTGTGAATATCAGTGGATGTGCCATGACATAAGAGTAGAGGAAAGCTGTTTGCTACAGAAGGAAAGCGAACATTTGTGTTATATCAATGAGTGGTATTTTATAAATCATACCACACACTTCGCTTCAAGTATTCTGTTTCAGAGTAAACAAGAACACAGGGGCTTTTTCAAGAAAGAAGTCTACTACAACTGGGCAGTGGCAGTCCTCTGTTTTGTTAAAGCTACATGTTGAACTGTGTTACAATGGCACAGAGTTAAGCTGTGCTCCTTACCCTTGAGTGTAACTCTGCAGGAAGACAAAAAGACAGACAAGAATGGAAGCACACACAGAACATCGCTGGGTATAAAAGATCTGACAGGGGCGAGTTGAAGACCGTTTTATCCTCACATACACACACACACAAAACAAAACAACATTGTTCTCGTACAAGCTTGTCCTCATTCTCTCACCATGCCTTTGCCTTAACTTTACTTCCTTCCTCTTTCTCCCTCTTGGCAAACAATGTCTGGGGCCGCAGTCAGTGGGAAACTATTCACTGTGATTCCTGTTGTAGGCATTCATGAACACAGATCCATTCTCTCCTTTAAGCATTTCCATGAAAGACCTGCAATAAAAGCATTTCCATCACACAATATAAATGTGTATTATCTGAGAAATGACCTGAAGTAGTTAACTTGGCCTTGGATGGCCTTTGGAGGTCCTTGAAAATAAACAATTACAGTACACAGCATCCTCCTCCTTGTGGGCAGATTAGAGTTTTAGTTATACAACCATTTTTTTTCGAGGCAGAGCTGCTCTGGAGGCAGAAATAATCTCATTGGTTTAGTTAAACCTCAGCGGGCAGAGCCAATGAACCACTGTTTTTCAGAGCGCAAGTTAGCTTACTGGTAAACTTGAATGACAAAGAGGGAACTCTGGTCAAAATATACAGAATATAGCAATGACTTCATGACTTAATGACTTCATTCATTCATTCATGACCGTGGCATTCATGATGTCGCAAGGCAGGCTAGCTAACTAGCTAACCTAGATAGACTAGTATGGCTTATTTCTGCCTCCAGAGCAGCTTGCAGAACTCCAATCTGCTCCTTGTGTTCTCAATATTTTTTTATTGTATTTTTTTGGCTACATTAAATTGTTTGCTAGTGTTAAATTTGGAATCAGTTGCTTTACTAACTATTGTGGTAACCAGGGAGCTTGTTAGCAATTTTTTGTTGTTGTTTGTTTTTATTTTATTTTTATGTATATACACTACTATGAAGAAAACTTTTCAACACATTGGTAAGGCAATAATACGCAAGAGGACCTTCTTCCTGATCCCACAGAGCTCTGTAACAACGCTGAGAAGCAGGTACAGCATCTCCAGTGAGCTTCATCAAAAAAAAAAAAAGAAAAAATCTGGCACAACAAATACACCAGCAAATGTGTCTGTGTGGAGGAGGAGAATGTGGAGGAGCTTTTGGTAGCTACAGACGGGTTTTCTGTCATGGGCATGTTGGGAATTCTTGAAGTCTGAAAGGCGTAGAACCGAAGAGCAGGCATACGACAACAGTTATTTAAGAGATTTATTGATCTTGAGGAATCAAGAGAGAGAACGAGTCAAACTAAAGTATAAACAAGCCTCGAGAATTGTCTGCCTGGCCAAGGCCGGGCAGCCTATTATGTACCGTCTTCCCATGAGAACATGAGTTGCTTGGGGGATTGCCAGCTCACCTCCAGACCACAAGGCCACTTCTCTGTACTGTTGCCCAAGGTAACTGATTATGGACTCCCAAACATCTGCCGTATTTCACAGGTGTGCTTATGCCTTTTAGGGTTTGAACTGATGTCTGCCTGTCCATGCCCAGGTCTCCAAGGACTCACTGACTGATGATGATGATGATCAAGATCAAGAATGACACGATGACTGCAAGCCCATCATTATCAATGCCGTAAAGGGCAGGCTTGAAATGAACAGACATCCCTATTTTGTGTTTTCACCCTATTCTGTATTCAGGGGTTCTGCAAACCCTATGACCCATGCAAATCTGCACCTTTCCACGCCTGGCTCACACTGCTAGAGACAATAACAAGGGCCATGAAGAGTTTTTTCACCATCTCACTGTGCGCAATGACCTTAAAAACAGCATGTCACCTCACTCTACTAATCAAGCCTTTCTAAATAAATTCTACATCTGTCGTCTTTATACTGCAATTTATTCTCACATCCACATTATTTAGCATGCTAAGAAATAGAAAGGAGGTAGGAGGCAGGATGAGAGAGAGAGAGAGAGGGAAAGAAAGAAAGAAAGAAAGAAAGAAAAAGAAAGAAACAAACAAACAAAGAGATCATTGATCATTGCCCTGGAAAGTGTGAACAATGCCAATCGCTCCCTTTAAAAATGTCATTGTTTTTCTGTAGCCTTAGTATCAACACTGTGGTATACGACAGCAGGATCAATATTCTGATCATTCAATTTGAGCGCCATGTCATTATTGGGGTTGCAGTACGGCATGGCTTGTCAGCGGCTGGACTGATAAGCAATTGTCTGATCCTGTCTGTCCTGTTTGATTATTGTATCTGAAATAACAGTGCATGTCTGGATTACCAACATGTCTCCCAACTGCCAACTGTTCTATTATAGATGTAAGAGAATAATAAATATTGTTTTGTCCTCCACAGGGCAGCTTTTATGATATTTATCTGAAAACAGTCAGCGATGAATTCTTGAGAACTATATTCTCCGGTATTCTTTTTGTTTGATGAAAGCAAATCACTGCCCATTCGTGTGCTATGTAGAGGGATTTTTGTCAAGTATGTTGACCTTATTAATATTAATGATGATAAGGAAAAACAACCGCACTTTCATGGCCTAGAGAATGATGAAAATGTGTCTTTTTGGCCATCTACCAAAAATCCATCTACTTTAAAAAGCTCTCCTCAAACATTGTTATTTTTACATGAAAAAACTTGTATTAGAAAACATCCACAGTGCTACAAGTATACACACACACACACACACACACACACACACACACACAAGCTGCTTGATTAGGATGGGGGAACAGGTGCCCTCAAACACTTGAATTGTGCTTTCCCAGATAAAACAAATCATGTCATCATTCTTGCACATCTCATCAAAAGCAAACAAATGATGAAATAAGCATTTCAGTCTCTACATCATCTGGCAATTACGACTGTGGATTCCTTTACTGATTTCTCTCCCCACACTTGGCTACTCAATGCGTTTCTCGTGTCGCCGAATGATTAATATAGATGAATCCATAAATCTGGCAGGATAATAAGGTCACATTAGCTTACTGTTTACCACGATAATTTGTTTGTTTACAAATGTTAGCCATCATATGCAGACATTTGTCAAATAAACAATTGCTGCAAAAGAGACTGCGGCCATGCAGACTGTCTAAGGGCCTCGGCTGATGTAAGCTGTATATTGCAACAAGACGCAGCCAAATAGACTCTTTCTGACCCCTTTGGACGGCAGCACAGCGCTATGTCTATCTAGGACTACTTATGTCAATGTCAGTGTCACCACTAATCCCGCTTCAGCACAATCACATCCACCTCACATCCAAAGTGATTTTTCTACCAATAGGACGTCTGCGTCTGCCTTCTTGGAATGTTCTGCTGGAGTCTCTGACCAATCCCATCATTCTCAGAGGGCCCCGCGTGTCTGTGGCCCTGTTGAATCACATTAACGTCACGCTCATTCAACCCGACAGGCCAGCAGAGCCGGGAGAAAACCAGTAGAGAGCGGAGGGATTTTACAAAGTGTGAAGACCCCGGCGCACCTTCTCTTCCGTGGTGGACACGCAGACGCACGCATCTCCAGCAGTGCTGTCATTTTTTCACTTACTTCTTCTGCCTCTACCAAAAGCTGTCATTTCCTCTAACTCCTCCCAAACCAAAAGTGCCTGCTGTGTTTCTTTGTGGTTTGGCCAGGGGACGGCCTACATGGCCTCATGTGCTGTCACGTCTGTCACTCTGTCAATTGCCACAAATACAAAGAGGCATTTTGAAAGTTTATGGTCAACCCCTCTCCTGATCTCCAAGCATTGTGCTCCCACCTGCTCAGGTCCGGTTCTGTGGCCCAGCGTTGACCATGAACCAGAGAAGTGGACGGTGAATGAGCATGGAGAATGGCATCACACCAGGTGTTTGATCCTGCTTTCAGGGAGACAGCTGCTTTATACAGTGTGAAAAACCCATCAATTTCCCATTAACCTCATGGCCCCTGTGTTTGCACTGGTGTGTGGTGGAGAAGAGAAAGAGGGCCACAAGGATCAAACACTATGCACTTTGAAGATGGTCGAAACTATTAGAGTGTCATTAGCAAAATTATTGTCTTTATAATACAATTAACAGGATCCATGATGACTAATTAGTGTTCAAAGCATGACATTTCAGGAGGATGTGTGTGGATGTGTGTGTGGGGGGAAAATAGCTCTTGAATCTCAATCCTTAGCTTAAACAATTTCTTAACTAGAACTTTCTGTGGTCACAGGAATATTGTAAGGCCACTAAGGCTGTGACTTTGGCACTCCTTGTTTTTGGTTAGGCCTACTTGTAATTTTGTTGATCTAGAACAGACATGGGCAAACTACGGCCCGCGGGCCATATACGGCCCGTTGAGCTTTTTAATCCGGCCCGCCGAACTTGTCCAAATTATATTTAAAAAAAAAGAATAATAAAAAAAAAAAGATCGGCACACTTCAGACACATTCACCTTGTTGGCGTGTGGTATATTTTTGTATCTTCATGTGCTCTGGTAATTATGGTAAATACCAAAAACCGACTTGAAAATTGCACCTGAACACAACACACAACGCACTTGTAATTACCAGTTTACAAGTGGAAAGGATCATCTTTACCATAGCACTTGAAGGCACCATTACTTCTTCTGTTTTTAACTTTGCTCTGTGAGCCCTTCTGTAAAAATGAGCTTATCAAAGAAAAGAAAAGTGGATAGTGAGTGCCGAGTGTTTAATACGGAGTGGACAACAAAATATTTTTTCACTGAAATCCAGTCAAAGGCTGTATGCCTGATATGCCAAGAAACTGTCGCGGTTTTCAAAGAGTACAATATCAGCCGTCACTTTGCTACGAAGCATGCTAACTATGCTAGCAAGCAGTCAACACAAGAACGGACGGCTACGGCTCAGAGGTTGATGGCTAATTTACAGACTCAGCAACATTTTTTTCACCGACAAACTGCAATTCAAGAGTCAACTACCAAGGCAAGTTTTTTGCTGGCATTCAAATTAGCAAAAGCTAGCAAGCCTTTCTCCGAAGGCGAGTTTTTAAAAGAATGCATGGTAGAGACGGCAGGTCTCTACCAAAGCCCCTCACAGATCCAAGTTAACTGACCAACACCTCGGATCTATCCTGAGAATTGCCACAACAAAACTTACTCCAGACTTTGATGCACTGGCAAAAAAGGGAGATCAACAACACTGTTCCCACTGAAATTGAACGTGAGTTTCTCTACTGTGTTTATTTAAATTAAATTTAATTAAATTAATGCCTTTGGAAAACAATTTGTACAATGAGCCTTGCATATTCATGCTTTGCTACATGTTACAGGCCAAATCCTCTCATGTAATGGCTTTTACATGTAATTTATATTAGTTCACACAAACACTCCATCCATCTGTTCCTGGCCCGGCCCCTCTGTCAAATTTTAGAACCCATTGTGGCCCGCGAGTCAAAAAGTTTGCCCACCCCTGATCTAGAAAGTGCAGCTTATTCGACTGTTGCACTCAGTTTATCTGGAGAATGCCAGATATATGTCTAAAATGTAAAGGCAATGTAAAACGTGTGCACATGAATTGAATGTGTGCACATACCAGCAGTCATGTTGCATGTAAGATGCATGACATGGCTCTGTTCTGCCTCTCTGAATTAGGAATAAATATAGTCAAAGAGCTGGCAAACCAATTTACCTCACGTTGCCCTATGCTCCTTTTGTTTCTTTTTGTTTGGAAAAGGAAAAAGGAAATAGGCAACAACCATAATGCACATTTTCATGGGGAGGAGAATACTTCATTGTTGTTTCCATCTCGGAAAGAAAAGAAAAGTTTATGCATTTATTTTTGTTTCCAGCTGTGTGACCTCCCTCCGTTCCTCTGTCAGAGGCTTTTTAATTTCCCAGCAGCTAAGTGCATTTAGTCCGCCATATCAGAGGCAGCTGACTTCCTGCTGTGAAATAAAATGATGGCTATATTGTGGAAATCATGGCTATGCTTGTCTGTAACACATTTTTATTCTTATTCTCTCTCATTCTGACATTTCGGGGTGGGGAGGAGGGGCATTAAATTTAGTCTTCGGTCATCACCATCTCACAGAAACTGCATTCAAAATTTTAGAGTCAGTTTGTTCCTAAATGTGGAGCATTTTTACTTTGACTCCCTCTCATCTTCCTTGGGTCTATATGGTAATGAAGTTCAGTGCAACACTCTCTGTGGCCGTTGGAGGTTGTCAAGGCACACGCTGTTATCGAGCTTAACTCAATAACATCTTACTTTTCTGTTCTTTACTGCAGTCACTTAAAAGTGCTACATCACTGTGGCTGTCAATGCTGGCGGATGATGCATTGGCATGGACTCTCACATGCCTCACCTTATCCGCAACAACATTTCATTTAGTCCCACTTTGGCATTTTGCAAACCAATAAACGAAGTGTCTGGGGCTGAGTGGCAAGGCAATGTATTTCAGGCCATAAAGAGCATAGCTATTAACACATTTTGCTAACAGATCAGTGCACCGTTTCATTTGAAATCAGATTACCACTGAATGCTGTCACTTCGCAGCAATAAAATAGGCAGGCATGCAGGCAACCAATTATTCTCCACTTAATCAACCAGGCAAAAGTGTGTGTGTGTGTGTGTGTGTGTGTGTGTGTGAGTCTGTTTGTGCGCCTAATTGAAAGGGAGAAGTACAAAGAGAAGGATGAGTACAGAGTAAATGAGAATAAGGACAGCTACACAGAGTTAACAAACCGAGCATTGATCCGTAATATAGCTTTGCGTTCTCAAAGTGAAAATCCCATCACTGAAAGCATTTGAACGAGGTAGATTTGCCCAACAGGCATGCTACATTGTCAGAATATGACTGAAATGACAAGAATTTGAAAAAAAATGACACAAGACCGTGTCACTGATCATTTCTTTTGATGTTTCACAGAGCGCACAGGCAATGTTTCTAATCTCGCTGACAGGTATGATGTGTTTGGTAATTGAGTTGTTTGGTGAGTTAGTTGTGGGGTAATTATGCAGGGTAGCCTTGTCTTCTGATATACTCAGAAATGCATGAAAACTGAAATTGAAATTTCTCGCTGGGTTAGATGCATATCACCTAATTACATTACGCCTGTCTGCAAGTTGGTTCGCCAGAATTGGTTTGCCAGAATTGGTTGACTCGTGCCTAAAGTAGATTGGCACCTTGTGTTAATATTGGATATGCAATAGAGTTGTGAGCAGTGAGATCCCAAAGCTAAAGACAGTTTGTGAAAATGGACATGCAGCCTTTTCTCAAGGTAATGAATTTAGCCGGAAGACATTGAAACTCCAGACGGTCCCTATCAGAGTGATTTTTGTTCGTTTCCACTGTGCCCAGAGAGAAAAAGAGAAGGGAAAAGCGACAGGGGTGAAGAAAGAAGACAGAGGAATAGAGATGCAGACTGATAGGCAGACAGAGACAGAGACAGTAATGACCACAGTTAACTGTGTGCAGGGAGTGATTGCCGAGGGGATTTCACCAGCCTATGGAACTGTATTATTACAGGAAAATCAGCATTTCACATTGCAATCAAAGGACACCTCTAGTTGAAACAACGGTATTAAAAGTATTTGGATGAACATGAGAAACTTTTTTTTGATTCATGAAACTTTTCTGTCAAATCATACGAGTGCAAAACTGAATCTGGAAGGCAAGGCTCTTGGGAGTGCAAAAACTCATTTGACCTGTAATACCTTCAGGCGCCCTCCGATGAAATCCACAGGCTGCATGTACACTTCCAATCAAATAAATGGAGCGAGGCCAATTATCACACCAGTCTAAAGCAATACGTGACATCTCACTGCATGGAGCCGAGGCGAACGTTGCCCTTTATACAACTGCTACGCTCCTCATTTCTCACTGTGAGGAAACTGCAAGCAAGTCACGCTTGGCATATTCTGTCAACGTAAACAAAGCAAACTCAAAGAGAAATTGTCAAAGATATGAAATAAACAGGCTTCTATATGTGATATAAATGATGCACTCTCGTTGATCTTGTCATTCCATCATTCTAAAACAGGCAGACTTGGAGACTCTTGCACAAGGTAAAACACTTTCTACCTATTGACAGATTTATTGAAAATCGCTGGCTCTCAGGAGAGAACTGGACTCTTAATCACATCGTTACCAAGACAAAGACGTTTCATTCTTTCCCATCTGTCCCAAAATAACTTGCAGGATATAAGACGGATCAGCGCAGACACAAAGTGCTGTCTGTTGAGAGACAATTCAGGCTGGCTAGAGGGTAGACAGGAGAGCCGACAGCTATTCACACAGAACAGCATACGCTCTACATAGACAGACAGGCAATTCGTCAAGACAGGGAGACAGGCAGGCAGATAGCGAGGAGAGGGACTGACAGAGGCTGATGAAGCAGGACTACTTTAGACAGGAATAATAGCAGGATTGTGTTTCACTCCATGCTGTGTAGACTATCGCCTTTGGTTTGAGCTAATTACCTCCCTCCTGACTTCACCACTGGACCAACACCACTAAAATAAACAGCCTACACAGCCTGATGAGAACAGAGGGGAGTGAGCAGAAGATAAATATTTCATTACTTATACGCGGCAAACAATTTAACAGCTTGTGCAAAAAATGTGTATGGATTTTGATTTGAGTGTTGACTTGCTCAAGAGTTCTGCTCCTATGGATCAGGCTTCTTATCGAAATAAGACGCATAGAGATGTACTTCAGCGAGGAAAAGATCCTTCCCACTGATCAGATCAACAAATCCATCCAGGAACTACCCTCGTGTCCAAATTAGCTCCATTTAGGCTTTATGGTTTTATCAGGTGTTATCAGTACACAACGCTTGGAAAATCTTTAAGTACAGCTTTTCTATTCGTCTGTGGCATTGGATGGAATTGCAGTGATTGTAAGAACAGATAAAGAGGAAAATTTGATTTCTGTGTGTGACCTCGGAAAGGTCACACACTGACATTTTCCATTGTGGGCATGCAGTGCAGGTAGGCACCAGACAAGAAACCTTATTAAATCATCAAAGTGCAGGACATTTGTTCAGAAGACGAGGTCGCGGCCTGCATGAACTGCACCACTCAATAATGGGATATCTATTGCATTAATTTGAAGAGCATTTATGTAAAAAGGTCAAGACCCAAAATGGTACAGTGTGGGATTCACCTGCCTTAAAGAAATATGAATAGGAACAAAGAGACATAAGTGCTGTGCCGCTGTGCAAAGGAAGCTCATTGTACATAAGACACAATCACATTGTTACAAAAACATCAACAGAAAGGAATTAATATTATCAATATTGTATCTTCAAGGGGCCTTTGAAGAATGCAATCTCTAAAGAGTGTGTCCAATTGCTAAAGAATTATTCAAGGTGAAAAGGAAATTGCTATTTAAAAAAAGAGATTTCTTTTCAGCGCTGCTCTTTTTTTTTGCAAGAGAAGAGCTTAGTCTGAATGTTAACATGAATGGCCATGCTCTCTTTCGGAGCAGCATTCGAGGACGCCGAGCCTCACCCCGTCTCTGCTATGCTTTTACCCCGATAATGAGATAACTAAAGCTGCTGCTTGGTGGGGTCAGACGGTGAGGTTAGAAGTACAAAAGGGATGCATCAGATAACTGTACACACCGAGCCCTCCTATTTTCTGATCGGCACCGCAGCTGGCACCTTTGCTGCCGTGAGCTCTCTTCTCAGCGGCAACCTGAGAAAGGAAACCAAACTCCAAAATCCTCCAAAAGATCTGTGCAGAGAGAAAGGAAACTAATCTAGGCTAGCCTTTTTCCTGCTCCATCTAGGGTATGAGAGAGGTGGATTTGCAGTCAGGCTTTAGGGGGAGAGACACCTTGACAGGCCGGAGGCGCCAGGCGGGGAATGTGCCGCTGATTCCACAGTGTGACTGATGCCCTGCAGCCTCTCAGATCCGCCCCGATTCCCCCGAGTCTCATCTCTACACACTCCGCCTGTTGAGAGCAAGAGTCGCACAGGGAACGCTCAGGAAAACAGGCTCACAACAGCAGGCATTACAGCAGTGGCATCTCTACAGTCCACAGAGGGAGTGGAAACTGCATTTCCCACAACACAATCCCCACTGAGACAGGGGTGAAGGGGGTGGGGGGCATCTAAATTGAGATATCAAAGCGCCCGTAGTCTGAGAAGTTAACAAGTGGGGAAGAGGATGCAGAGAGAGAGAGAGAAATAAAGGGTCTGAACAGTGAGATAGACACTGGAGTATTAGGGATCTCTATTAACCAGCCTCAGCATGAGAGAGAAACAGAGACAAAGACAGAGAGAGAGAGACACAGAGGGAGAAGGACAAAGAGGCAGAGGGAGGGGGTACGCTGGTGAGTGGTCAGGCTAAGCAATTTCAACAAGGCTTAGGAACGAGTTAAAACTAGCTTAGCACTTGTTGCATACTTGCCAGCTATGAGCATATTGGCATATTCGAAAAATAAAATAAAATCACCAATAACAGCTCGCTACTACAACTTAAAGCTGCAATATGCAACTTTCTTCACATTAAAAAAGCAATAAATAAATAGGACATATTATCAGTCTGTGTCTGTCTGTGACTCTGTGTGTTCATGCCTAAATCCCCCCGTTTGCCTGAAACTGGCTCCTCGATATTTGGGGGCGTATACCATTTGTTCCAGCGCAGGGAAGTCAAAGCAACAACAATGGCAGAAAACAAAACGAAAGAACAGCGAGGCTAAATGAGTGTCAGACAAGACCCGCTCTAAAACACAGTGAACATCAGCGTTGCTTTTTATATTGCAGATTGGCTGCGTTCACGTTCACCTGCCACTTCAACACCTGTGGAGGCTTTACAGATGCTGGTTACCTCAGCCTCAGGCTAGATGCTGTTTCAAGACACACCGCTCAAGATGAGTGACAAGTGTTGGGACGGGAACTTGACCAATTGTGGGGGAGGAGGGCGGGACTAACAACACACTCCCTGCCTCAAACTGAAATTTTGCACAATACTGATACAATACAATACTTGGCAAGGCCTACAGTAATGTTACATCCTTAAACGATTAAGCCCATTTACAACAAAGTCCAACAAACATGTAGGGTGTCCACCTAAATATCCCTTATGTAATTCAAGGGTCAATAAAACATATTTAAATGACTGAGGACTTAATTTAAAAACAGCTACACAAACCCCATGGTTTTATCTTCTGTAGTTCAAAAGTTATGAATGATTACATCTTCGCATATTCAAGTGAAGTGAGGCAGGCTGTGATCAAAAAGTGTTCATTTCCATGCGACAGTGTATCACCACAAATGCAGGTATCTAAGAGTATCTTCTACTACAACTATTCATTGCACGTACACAAACCAATACATCATTCTTTTCAGCTTTTCAACCTGTATTTCAGTAATGCATGGACAACCCAATCCTCCCTCTGAAAACGAATGAAACAATATGAAAAAATATAGTCAAACATCAGAGAGGATACAAAAAAAATGTGCTATTCAGGGAAGCATATCACTTTGTCTCCCTTTCTGTATTTTGCTCTGCGCCGTGGGCTAAAGATGGCAAAGTCAGGTCAGCCAGTCAGTCATCCAATCATCACTCCCTTAAACCAATGACAAGGAACCCGTGTCATGGTGTACAGTACATTTATATATTGAACAGTACATTTATATAGCTTTTGTATTGTGCTGATATTCTACTTGTATACAATTAATGAAAACAAAGTAAAAGCTTGATTATTAAACCTTAGCTATGAATTTTCACACAACCATAGCTCAATTTTCATTGAAACTCCCCCAATCCTTCTTCATATGAGGAATCATCTAATTGGTTGTTGGGCTGTTAGTTCAAAGTTGGTCATGCTGACGATGCTACAGCACACAGCTTCTTTCGGTGAGCCATTAATCCCGAGCCTTTCGACGTTCCAAGGTAAATGGGACGGGGGATGCATTTCATTGTTACAGTCGATAACGTTGCTGTCACTTATTTATGTCAGTATGTTGCAGTCGCTACTGAGACATAGACATGCTGTTATGGGGGAGGCAGGGTTGTTGGTGTCGAGTTGATAACTTTATCGTTGGTTTCGAATTCACAGAATTTACCAGCGAGGTCAATGTCAACCTCAGACTGTCAACTCATTGTTTGTCTTAACCCAGACAGGTGTGAAATAGTTACTTTGGCACGCATGTGATGTCGTAGTCTAGTTGATGTTACCATGGCAAATGGCGAAATCCAAACAACAGACATAACTTTATAGCAGGTGCTAGGTTTATCATGGTCGGATTTCCCTGAACAGCTATATATTGGTTACATTTGCATACAAACAAATTATGTGACCATTGCTCTTACTGTGATTATGAAAATAATTTTATTAAGCTGTTCACATGCATATTAGAGGGCCGTGTAGATGCCATGTCACGTTACCCTGATGATTCAATGTATAGGCTACGTCTGCAGCCCCAGTAGCACCATGGGACTGTACAGCACCTGTGTGTATCCTATAGCTGACATAT